>NC_080091.1:3361310-3661310 GCF_950005125.1 Chionomys nivalis | reverse complement strand
TTCAGTTCCCAGTACCTACATCATCCAGTACCTACACCAGCTGCTCACAACTACCACAAGATCTGATGCTCTGAGGGCACCAGCACTTACATGCACGTGCACAAACGGAGGGAGGGAGGGAGGGGGGAGGGAAGGACGGAGGGAAGGACGGAGGGAGGGAGAGAGAGAGACCAAAAATAAATCATCTTTAAGATTTATATATCTTTATGTATATGGTGTTTTATTTACATCTATGTCTGTGTGCCACATTCCTGCAGTGCCTGAAAGTGGCCAGAAGGGGGCATCAGATTCCTTGGAACTGAGGCTACAAATGGTTGTGAGCTGCCTTGTGGGTTCTGAGAATCTAACCGAGGTCCTCTGAAGAGCAGCCAGTGGTCCTAAGCACTGAGCCATCTCTCGGGTCTCTTAGCCTGAGGGAAGGCTTACACACACAGGACACTCACCATGGAGTGAACATCTCCCCTCCTCACTCTCACTTCACCAACTCCAACTCCCCGACCTGCTCCTACCTGCTCCTGGAGCAGGCCTGGCCAGCAAGACCACACTGACGGTGGCAATCACCCAATACGGCCACCGTAACCCAGTACTGTCACCCAATACTGTCACGGCCACTGTTGTGACAGCTGGTGGTCCGGGGTACTGATATCACCTCAGCTTATAAAGATATCAGTCACCGCTGCCTCAGAGCTCAAGCAGCAACCTGGGGGCTATGCTTTGGAGGCTCAGAAGGACCCGGCATCCCCAGTGTACCCCCAGAGCCACTCCACAACCTTGGCAGACAAAGTAGGGCTAAGACCCCCTAGCTCCACCCTAGCACCCAGAAAACAGAGAAATGTATGTCAATCCTGTCAACCACCACACTGACAACAGACCCTCACAAAATGGTCGTCCACATTGTTCCCTCAGGGGAGTCACTAAGTAGATGGTGAGCACACTGTCCATTCCGCCCTGGAACTTGGTGTTAGAGAGACTTGCCTGGCATGTGTGAGTCAAAGCCATTGATTTGATCATCAGTATGGCCATAAAGAGACAAAAACCACTGTTTTATAGGAAAATAGATAGAGATAGATATATACATAGATATATTCATACATACAGAGAGAGAGAGAGAGAGAGAAGAGAGAGAGAGAGAGCACATGCGGAGAAAACACACATGCACACACATAGCATGACTAATACACAAGCTGTCTAAGGAGCTGCGAAGATGGTCAGTGAGGAGCCTGCTCTGTCAGAATGAGGACCCGAGCTCCATCCTAGCATCACGGGGAAAGTGAGGTGTGGAGCACGCCCGTAATCCCGGACCAGAGTGCTCATCTCAGCACTCACGGGACAGTGGGGTGTGGAGCACGCCTGTAATCCCAGACCACAGACTCCATCCTAGCACTCATGGGGAAAGTGGGGTGTGGAGCACGCCCGTAATCCCGGGCCTGGGGAGCTGGAGACAGACAGCTCCCTGGAGCTTTCTGGCCAGTCTAGAATTGTACAGTTCCAGCTTCAGTGAGAGACCTTGTCTTAAAATAAAATGTGGATAGGGGTTTATCAATCTTATTGATTTTTCTCCATGAACCAGCTTTTTGTTTCATTGATTCTTTGGATTGTTTTCTGTGTTTCTATTTTGTTGATTTCAGAACCTGAAGTGACCCTATCCTATACTGATGAATATCTTGCATATCACCTTAGAACCTTCATCTGGCGACGGATCGAGGTAGAGACAGAGTCTCAATTTGGAGCAACGATCTGAGCTCTTAAGGTCCAAATGAGGAGCAGAAGGAGGGAGAACATGAGCAAGGAAATCAGGACCACAAGGGATGCACCCAACCACTGGGACAGTGGAACTGATTTATTGGGAGCCCACCAAGGCCAGCTGGTCTGGGACTGAATAAGCATGGGTTGATTCTGGACTCTCTGAGCATGGCGGACAATGAAGGCAGATGAGAAGCCAAGGACAATGGCACTAGGTTTTGATCCTAATACATGAACTGGCTTTGTGGGAGCTTAGCCTGATTAGACGCTCACCTTCCTGGACGTAGATAGAAGACCTTCCTCTTCCCGCAGGGCAGAGAATTTGGACTGCTCTTCAGTATCGAGAGGGAGGGGGAATGGTGTGGGGGGAGGAGAAGAGGAGTGGGGATAGGGGGAGGGGAGTGGGGGGAGGGGACAATATTTGGGAGGAGGGAAGGAAAATGGGAAACGGGGAGCAGGTGGAAATTTTAATTAAAAAAGAATAAAAATAAAAATAAAAAAAATAAATAAAATGTGGAGAGGGACTGGAGAGGTGGCTCTGGAGTTAAGAGCACTTCCTGCCCTTGCAGAGGACCAGGGTACAGTTCCCAGCACCCACACAGCTGTTAACAACCTCGTGTAACTCCAGTTCAAGGGGATCTGATATCCTCTTCAGACCTCCATGGACTCCTGCACAAATGTGGTGTACACACATACATACAGGAAAACACACATTTACGTATGGTGGAGAGCAATTGAGGAAGACACTTGCTGACTACTGGCCTACACACACATGTGGACACACTAACACACACACATAAAGCAGTCCAAACGGAGGCACAAGTGCCAAGCTTAGGGGACAGACACTTCAACCAGTCACCGGAAATATCCAGAAATGAGAACATCTGTGAGGACGGAAGGAGGAAACAGAAGCCGAGGAGACAGTCTACGCCAGCCATAGTGACACAAGCCTGTCACCCCAGCACTCGGGAGACTAAGGCAGGAAGACGAGAAGTTTGAGGTCATTCTGGGCTACACAGTGAGATCCTGTCTCAAAAATCTAAAACTGCATTATGTGTAGGGACATAGCCCCACCCATTGGGGGCGTGTTCGCCTCGGGCTAATGTTTACGGATAAATCTGCCGGGCGTGAGCCCAGCAGGCTTTTTCTTTTGCTCCGCTTTTCCGGTACACCGCGGGAACCTATGGTCCTGTAAGTTTATTTCCTTATTAAAGCTGTATATATCTATATAATCTGTCTACATTCATTTGCGCCACCACATTTGGCATCCCAACGTCGGGCTATTTTGCCCCCGACCCGGCACAGGGGGGGCGCAAGCTCCACCTTTCCCGGCTAGTTGCCTGAGCTCAGGAAGGCGATTTACAGCGTGCTCCCTGCTCGCTTTCCCTTCCCCCACTCCAGGCCACTACAGTCGCAGAGCAGCGACCCCCCCCACAGAGCAGTTAATAGCTCCCTGCTTCTTCCAAACCCTCACTGCCTGATTTAAGTGAAGCACCCGCGGTTTTGAAGTAAAAGCCACCAACCCCTTCCCTTAACAGGCAGTACAATAATTTTTGTTTTGAGTTAATTGTTTCAGACCGGCTCTGGCTTAGACCACGTGGACTCAGGTGCATTTCTTTAGCCACCACTGGCAGGAAAACTTCATTACAGGTACATAATTTTCTTTTATAAATAAGAAAAATGTCTGAAAACATTACCATTCAAGACTTTAACAGCCTTTTCAGTTGTACCATGTGGGAGATTTTACAAGAAGTGTCTGTCAGCCCACAGATATGGATCTTTCTGGGATTCGTAGTTTTCCTTGGTACTGTATGGTTTGATAATAGAAATATGATAAAGTCTTTACGAGACGAGGTTGAACGCTTAAAAACAATTGAGAATGACAACAATCTTCTCAAAAATCAGTTTGAAGTTCTCCAGGCAGAGAACAGATCTTTGTTTAACACAACTCGACAAACTGAAAAAAATTTAGAAGAGGTACAGGCTGATGTTAAAGAGAAATTCATTACTATGGAAGAGGGAACAGCTGATTTGGATCGTAAGCTTCAGTCCCTTTCAGTAGGAACTGAAATATTAACGGCTGATATTAAGGAGAAATTCATTACTGTGGAAGAAGGAACAGCTGATTTGGATCGTAAGCTTCAGTCCCTTTCAGTAGGAACAGAAACATTAACTGAGAGAATCAAAACTGCTGAATGTGACAATCGGATTTTGTCTAAAGCTTATGACAGATTGACAGAAAGATTATCTATACAAGAAGGCACGGTATATGCTATAAAACTTATGTCCAAAGATGAGACATTATCTCTAATGGACAAACTTCATACTTTAGAATCCTCAATGAAGGCTTTAGAACATAATTCTGGACAGGAGATTCAGACATTAAAGAAGGCAATGGTGAATAGAATTGAAAAGATTGAGGAATTTCTAAATTCTGAGGAAGAAGAGCAAGAGGTAGAAAGGCATATTTTAACTAAATCTGTGGGTAAATCCCTCCGGGACAATTCCCACAAAGCTCTACCTACAGTTCTACCTGCCTTTCCAGTTGTAACAACTGAGAAAGTAGTTGGTTCCAGAAACCCTAGGGTCATCAAGGAAGATACATGGGAACCTGTCCGTATGAATGATCTCAAAGAAATTAAACAGGCTGTAATGACTTTTGGAATGAATGCCTCTTTTGTTAAAGAGATGCTAAGATCTTGGGCCACGACGAATAGGGTCACGCCCAATGACTGGTTTCAACTGAGCTCTGCTGTCCTTGAGAGTGGAACGCAATTGAAATGGAAATGCTTATTCAGGCAAGAGGCTAGACTTTTAGAACAGCAAGAAAGAGCAAAGGGAATTGAGATTTCCATAGATCAAATTTTGGGAGAGGGGCTATTTTCTGAGCCTCAGGAACAAGCTAATTTGGATGAAAACATGCTCTCCGTGTGTACTACAGCAGCCTTAAGGGCTTGGGACAGGGTGCAAGACCCAGGACAGAGGATGGAATCATTTGTCAGAGTTAAACAGGGTCAGAGAGAACCCTTTAGTGACTTTTTACAAAGAATAACTAAAGCTGTACAAATAGGGATATCTGACCCAGAAGCAAGACGTATAATGATCGAGACTTTGGCTTATGAAAATGCAAATGTGGAATGCAAAAGGATTTTGGGACCTTTAAAGCTCAGATCAGCGCCATTAGAAGAATGGGTCTTGCATACACTAGATGTTGATACATTTGACTATGGCACTGAAGCATGGGTAGAAGAAGCAATTTCCAATGGTAAAAGGAGACATCAGAATACCAAATGTTTTAATTGTTGCAAAATGGGTCATATGAAAAGGAATTGTAGACAACGGATTTTCAGAAATAATAATAATGCATCTTCTAGAAATAACAGAAATAGGAGGACTCAGCCTTCAGGTTTATGTAGAAGATGTGGAAAGGGCAGACACTGGACGAATGAGTGCAGGTCTACAAGAGATAGACAAGGCAACCTGATACAGACGGGAAACGTGAGAGGGGGGGCCTCACAGGCCCCCATGGCAAACATGGTTCAGTCATTTCCAGTTACTACAGAGAACGTGACTCGTCAGGACAATTAGAAAGCCCCATGCCTACTGTTACAAGCAATAATGATCAGAAAGATGAGTTCCGTGTGTTTTGGCAAACTTCTATAAATGACCAAAGACCAAAGCTGAGAGTGTGTGTAAATGGCATTTTTATTACTGGCCTGCTGGACACAGGTGCGGATGTAAGTATCATTACCCCAGAATCTTGGCATCCATATTGGCCTCTTCAGAATGTAAATGTTCAGCTCCTGGGAATTGGAACCCTATCTCGAGTAAGGCAGAGCACGAGATGGGTTGAATGTATAGGTCCAGAGGGACAAATAGGAAAATTAAGGCCATATGTAGCCAATATTGCAATGAATTTATGGGGTCGTGACCTATTACAACAATGGAATACCCAAATTAACATTCCTGCTACTTCTAGAGCCTATATTTCTGGGGATAATATTAAAAGATATTACAAACGGAGAAAACCGGCCATTCGGGCTGTACAAGAACAAGCAATTGATGTCCCTTCAGAGATACCAACAGCCTTGCCTTTAAAATGGTTGACTGAGAAACCAATATGGACAAAGCAATGGCCTTTAGCTGAGGAAAAGTTACAGGCTTTAGAACAGTTGGTACAAGAGCAATTAGATGCTGGACATATAGAAGAATCTACCAGCCCTTGGAATTCTCCTGTATTTGTGGTTAAGAAAAAATCAGGTAAATGGAGAATGGTGACAGATCTCAGGGCTATCAACAAGGTTATTCAACCTATGGGCCCTCTGCAATCTGGAATTCCTTTGCCCTCTTTATTGCCAAAAGGATGGCCTCTCATAGTTATTGATTTAAAGGATTGTTTTTTCACTATACCTTTACAAAAAGAAGATAGAGAAAAATTTGCCTTCACAGTGCCTACTTATAATAATTCTCAACCTTCGAGGAGGTACCACTGGGCCGTCCTCCCCCAGGGTATGTTAAATAGCCCCTCCCTGTGCCAATATTTTGTGAATCAACCATTGCAAATAATACGCAAGAAATTTCCCAAATCGATAGTATATCATTACATGGACGACATTTTGTTATCCGATTCAAACATGGATACCTTGAACAGACTGTTTGAAGAAATAAAAATACTTTTACCAAAATGGGGATTGCAAATTGCTCCTGAAAAGATTCAGAAGGGAGATTCTGTTAATTATTTAGGTTATAAAATAGGTTTACAAAAAATTAAGACACAAAAGGCACAAATTCGGAGAGATCGCCTACGGACTCTTAATGACTTTCAAAGACTATTAGGGGACATTTCCAGTCTACGGCCAGCTATTGGGATAACACCTGATCTAATAATTCATTTGAACAAAACCTTGGATGGTGACAAAGATTTAAACAGTCCCAGAGAATTAACAGCTGAAGCAGAAAAGGAACTGACGATGATTGAGGAAAAATTACAACAGGCACATGTGGATAGGGTAAATCCAGAGCTCGACTGTATTCTCGTCATACTACCGTCAAAAATTTCCCCTACAGGAATTTTAATGCAGAGAGATGATATTATCTTGGAATGGATCTTTTTACCACATAAACCAAGTAAGAAACTGAAAACTTATGTAGAAAAAGTCTCTGAGTTAATTATAAAAGGCAAGTTGAGACTTCGTCAACTAGCAGGCATAGACCCAGCAGAAATTATAGTGCCTTTCACTGCTGATGAACTAAAGAAATTATGGGAAGATAAAATGAACCATGGCAAAGAGCTTGTGCTAATTTCTTGGGAGACATTAATAACAACTATCCAAAAAGCAAGAGGCTTAACTTCATAAAGAGAACTTCTTGGATCCTTCCTCGAATCGTCCGTGATACTCCAATAACTGGAGCCCGTACGTTCTATACTGATGCCAATAAATCAGGGAAGGCAGGTTACAAATCAGAAGACTTGGGTAAGGTGGAACAAAGTCCTTATGATTCTGTCCAGAAGGCAGAATTATATGCCATTCTTATGGTGCTAAGGGATTTTAAAGAACCTATTAATATAGTTACTGATTCACAATATGCAGAAAGAGTTATTTTACATATTGAAACTGCTGAATTTATACCTGATGATACAGAACTAACCTCTTTGTTTATCCAGGTGCAAGATTTGATTAGGAACAGGCTTTGCCCTATGTACATAACACACATCCGATCCCATACGGGTCTGCCAGGTCCTCTAGCACAAGGTAATGCAGAAATTGATCAATTATTGATTGGTAGTGTGCTACAAGCCTCTGAATTTCATAAAAAACATCATGTTAATAGCAAAGGTTTGAAGAAAGAGTTTTCTATTACATGGCAACAAGCTAGGGAGATTGTAAAGAAATGGCCTACTTGCTCTTTCTATAACCAAACGCCACTGCCTGCAGGGGCTAATCCAAAGGGCACCCAAAGGAATGAAATCTGGCAGATGGATGTGTTCCACTTTGCAGAATTTGGCAAATTAAAATATGTTCATCACACCATTGACACGTATTCAGGCTTTCAGTGGGCAACGGCTTTAAGTTCAGAAAAAGCTGATTCAGTTATCACTCATTTATTAGAAGTCATGGCTATCATGGGTATACCTACACAAATAAAGACAGATAATGGTCCTGCTTATGTCTCTAGGAAAATGAAACGGTTTTTTGATTATTACAATATCAAGCATGTTACAGGTATACCATACAATCCTACAGGTCAAGCAGTCATAGAAAGATCAAATCGAACTATAAAGGATATGTTGAACAAACAGAAAGGGGTGGAAAACACCCCCAGAAATAGGTTACATAATGCTTTGTTAACCTTGAATTTCCTCAACGCTAATGAGAAGGGAACATCGGCTGCAGAAAGACATTGGATAATGGAAAAGTCTACTGAACTAAATCAACCAGTTTATTTCAAGGACGTGCTGACCTCACAATGGAAGCCAGGAGATGTGCTGCGTTGGGGAAGGGGATTTGCTCTTGTCTCCACAGGTGAGGAAAAATTGTGGATTCCAACAAAATTGATAAAGGTTCGTTTTGATGAAGAGAAGCCAGTTGGGAAAGATAAATAACAATTCAATCACATGGATGGCAATCATACTGATGGTAAGTAATACAGATAGGTTGGGGGTAGGGTTCTCTTCTTATCTCCACAGGAAAATATCCATCTTCAAAGAATTTAAGGTACCCCTAATATTTAATTACTGATGGAGGGACTTGTTCTGTAAGTATTAATTTATATATATATATATATATATATATATATATATATATATATATATATGTCTTAAACTTTCTTTGCTTTTCCTCATATCTGTGTCTTTCTTTATATGTCAGTATATGTCCTTGTTGTTAATGTTTAAATTTCCCATAACAAGCAACAAATTTTCCTACAGTAATCTTTGAAGTTTCCAGGATGAAGATGGGGCCCCACAACATCAACTTCATCTGGTTTTTATGACGTCATGAATTTTTTTTTTTTAAAGCACTAATATTAGACCTGTTTTTTGGTACCAACTACAAGAGACAATTTTGAATGGTGCACATTTTTGACAACACTCTGGTCGGACCTTCTCAAAACGCTCTGAGACTAGTTATAATTTTCTTAGGTCAAAGGTTAATTTGGGAATTTTACCATCATTTGCTTTCACAGGACCCCCTAAGAAGAACGTCGCCCCCATGTCAGCTAGAAGCAATCTTAGAGGACGACATCCCCTCTCCCAACAGAGTTTGCCCTCAGGGTTGGGGACATCTTTTAATGGTTGGTTTAGGGTTGAGGGGATGGGGTGATATTTTTTTTGGAAAAAAAAAAGAAGAAGAAGAAGAAGAAGAGGAAGAAGAAGGGGGTAACTGGTTTTTTGGGATGATTGGTATTTGTGAATTACTGTCTATAGAAAATTGTACTGGTACTGTTTCTTGTATATTGATATGTTAAATATTGAATATGAGTGTTCCTACCTCTATTTTTGTATGAGTATGCTTATAACTTTGTCCATATTGTATTGATACATCTACCATATTACATTGTACATTTCTACCTCTGATACTATAACATTGTTTACAGTTGAAGATCATTGTCTTCATATATTGCACAGTTGTTTATTCTTTTAGTCTTCAAAGTTAGATAGGTATTGAGAATTATATGTTTGTCATATTTATTTTTAAGTTTATCAGGTCTTTTAGTTACATAGAGATTATATTTAGTATAGATAGTATGATCTTCAGCCTCTTCGAAGAGCTGTAGAAAATGACCTTTAATCTAACCTAAAATTTCTATGCCAAAGAGACACAATTACTCCTGGCAACACCACTCTACTCCCGAGAGAACGTTGAGCACCAAAGACACTCCACTGGGAGCTTGTCTTCTTGGCAGAACTGGCCTTTGGGTTAAGAAAAGCCCATACCTCAACTTCTGACAAAGATACAGAATATCCCTAAGTGGATGAAACAGGATTGTCTTATCTTGCCAAGACAGGGTAGGATAGTCCTAAGAAAGTTCCTTGCCTTTAATAATGGTATGCCAGTTATGTTAGGCCTTAGCCAAAGTTGGTTGACTCAACATTGCAAACGAGACTTTGGGTGATTGCCCAGGTAGTCAGTTGTCTCTGTCAATTGTTGCACATTTTGGATATCTCTCGATTGTTAAGTAATCTTTATTCCCTTCTCAGATCTTTGACGGAGTTGAAGATTATATAATTGTAGTTACTCTCTATGTTATTTAGACTCCTTGAGATAGAATGTTTAGCAAAAGTTTTGTTCTCAATATTGTTTGTTATATTTATTATTTGTTATTATTGTATATAGTTGTATTTGGTTTGGTTTTATCTTATTTAGACAAAAGGGGGAGATGTAGGGACATAGCCCCACCCATTGGGGGCGTGTTCGCCTCGGGCTAATGTTTACGGATAAATCTGCCGGGCGTGAGCCCAGCAGGCTTTTTCTTTTGCTCCGCTTTTCCGGTACACCGCGGGAACCTATGGTCCTGTAAGTTTATTTCCTTATTAAAGCTGTATATATCTATATAATCTGTCTACATTCATTTGCGCCACCACAATTATGGGTGTGAAAATGCCCGTAGTATTGAAGGAGAAAAAGCACTGGAAGGACTTATGGCTGATGGGAGCCAACAGACAGAGAGGGGTCAGCGCAGATGAGAGAGTGTGGGTACGGACACACAGGCCACACCAGGCGTGAAAAGCACAGCTCAGAAGAGCAGGATGGGCAGGGAAATGGTGCCCAGAGCAAACAAGCTCACCACAGAGGACCCTGAAGAGGAAAGAACTCAGTCACAAACCTTGAGGCACAAACAGCAGCCAGTCCACCCCTGCGGGGCAGGCCACTGCCTCCCAGACAACTGAATCCTGAGACTACCTGCCCACTATGTGCCTGCACACAGCACAGAGGAAAACCCATGACCAGCTTCTCCGCCTGCCTCTGCTGACAGTTTTTCTCCATTCACCAAGCCCCAGATTTTCTGTCCTTCAGAGCCTTGCCTGGGCTGCAGTCAGTACCCACCTGGCCTCAGTGACGTTGGCAGGGCTGCCCCTGCACACCTCCAGCTGCACATAGTCAGAGCAGTTGACCTGGCTCCAGTCAGGGTAACAGACAGCCAAGAAGCTGGGTCTCAGCCGGCCAATCATGTACTTGGCCAGGTCTGTCCAAGACTGGCTCACGGCGGCCCTGAACAGGAAGGTCCTCAGCACCTTGTAGATGGCGGCCACGTAGTTGTTGAAGTCGGATCGTGAATAGAGACGGTCTGTGTACACCAAGTAGGCCTCCCCCGATGAGACCTGCCAATGGAACAGCTGTAGAGTGCACGGCAGACACCGCTCCCAGGGTGCATCCTGCTAGGGAGCTGGGCCCTACCTACCTCAGGACAGGGCTCAGCCAGCCCCCACCCGAGCACTTTTCCGCCTTACAAGGATGACGGTGGCCGTGATGATGACCCCGGCCATGAGTCCGTGGGTGATCGTGTCTGGACGGTAGGGGTACCGGATAGAGTCATCTCTGCAGTAGAACCCTCGTTTGTATGGTGTGTTCACCAGAGTCAGGATGACGAAGGGCAGAGAGGCTGTGGGAAGCCAGGGAAGGCACACAGTGCAAATCCTGCCCACATGTTTTCTGTCCTGGGATCATGGTCGCTGTGCCATGACCCCATGGGAAACGCCTCGGGTGACTTCTGTTAATGAGCCCAGCTACTGAGCCGCTCTACCATGCTGCACTCTGGCCCCACCTTAGGCCTCCCTCGGGCTGACTCAGCACCAGCAGCCACAGCCTCTACACACCATACTGAAGTACAATGGCTCCTTCCCGTCTCATTCCAGCCCTGATGAGCCACCCATGGGGTCACCGGTGTTCTTCATGGCTCCTGCCGCCTTATCGACAGTTGGCTTTGTCTGCATAGGAACACCAGGTGCCTGATCTAATAATTCATGTAAACAAAGCATTAGATGGTGATAACGATTCGAATAGTCCCAGAGAATCACAGCTGAAGCAGAAAGGGAACTGACGATGGTTGAGAAAAGTTGCAGGAGGCACATGTGGATAGGGTGAGTCGAAATCCTAGTGTCTTTCTTGTCATGCTGCCTTCCAGAATTTCTCCTGTGGGATTTTAATGAAGAGGGGAGATAGTATTTTAGAATGGATCTTTTTACACATAAACCAAGTAAAGAATTAAAAACTTGTGTGGAGAAAGTTTTTGAATTAATTATAAAAGGTAAATTGAGACTTTGTCAGCTAGCAGGTGTAGACCCAGCAGAGAATGTAGTGCCTTTCACTACTGATGAAATAAGAAAGTTATGGGATGAAAATGAACCATGGCAAAGAGCTTGTGCTAGATTTTTGGAGAAATTAATAGCAACTATCCCCAAAGCGATTGGCTTAACCCCAGAAAGAGGACTTCTTGGATTCTTCCTCATAATATGTGATGCTCTGATAACTGGAGCCCATACATTTCATACTGATGCTAATAAATCAGGGAAGGCAGATTACAAATCAGATGAATTCAGCAAGGGTGGAAAAAAGCCCTTATAATTCTGTCCAGAAGGTGAAATTATTTGCCATTCTTATGGTGATAAGGGATTTTATAGAATCTCTTAATATAATTACCAATTCACAATATACAGAAAGAGTTATCTTGCATATTGAAACCGCTGAATTTATACCTGTTCATAGAGAATTGACTTCATTGTTTATCCAGGTGCAAGACATGATCAGGAATAGGCTTTGTCCTATGTACATGACACACATCTGATCCCATACGGGTCTGCTAGGTCCTCTAGCACAAGGTAATGCAGAAATTGATCAATTATTGATTGGAAGCCTGTTGCAGGCCTCTGAAATTTATATAAAAAAAATCACGTCAATAGAAAAGGTTTAAAGAAAGAGTTTTCTATCACATGGCAACAAGCTAAGGACATTATAAAGAGATGTCCTACCTGCTCTTTCTATAATCTGCTGACAGAAGGAAACATGATTATCCACTAAGAGGCATCTAGAAAACAAAATATGGTTTATGAATCCAGGTACTGTTTACACTTACAATTTATACACACACACACACACATATGTGTGTATACCTGGTTTTGAAGTGGCTTTGTACCTCTCTAAATCCAAGCTTGGTAAAATGAACATTCATAGTTTCTGTCTCATATCAGGAGCCCTCTGTTATAAAACAGAAGGAAGACTTTAGAAAAAAATCTACTTTCTCCATGATTATTTTGTCTATATCATATTCTTCATTGTATATATGTTTATATGAATGATGTTTAAGTTTTCCATGATGAACAATAGATTTTCCTACAGATCCTTTTCCTGCTGTAAACTTTGAAGTTTCCAGGAAGAAGATGAGGCCCCACAGCAACCACTGTACCTAATTGAGATGACATCGTGATATAGACAGTGCTACTCTAAGACCACTTTTTTGGGTACCGGCTCCTGAAATGGTGCACCTTCTTATATTCTGGCAGAACTCCAAATGAGAACTTTGAAAACAAAAACAAAAATTGCTCAGAAATTTTTGCAACTATGCTAGACAGTAATTTTGGTACTTAACCACCACTTAATTTTTGCAGGATTCTATTTAGACAATATCACTCCCATGACAGCAGGAAGTAATTCTAGAAGATGATGTCCCCTATACCCAAAAAGTTTGTCCTTAGGGTTGGGAACACTGTTTAGGGGTTGTTATTATTACTCATACTAGATAGAGGGTTGGGGTGAAATCTATGTTTGTTCAAAGAAAAGAGGGGGGCAGTAATAGTGGGTAATAGAGTGAATACTTGTGAGCTATTATTTATGGATAATTAACATTGCTATAGTTTTTGTATATTGATACAAGTTCAAATTATATTTGTTACTTTTGTTTACATTATTTATACATCTATACAAAGTTCTTTTGTCAGATTGTATGTATGTGTGTTTCTGTCTCAGTTTAGGACATTTTGTACACTGATACAACCTTTAGGGTATATATTCATATTGTATTACATATTACTGCTACCTCTGATCAAGATACTTATAGATTGTTTATATTTTGAGGCCATTATTCTCATTTGTTACAGATTTGCTTACAGATTATTTAATATTCTGTCATGAAGTTTTAGTCTTTAAGTTATACAGGCATTAATTATTATAGGTCAATAGTTGTTCATGTTTGGTGTACATACAGTCAGATAAATTAGGTTCTTTAGATAAATAGAGATTATATTCTATCCAGTTAGGTAATCTTCAACCACTTCAAGGATCTGTGGAACATGGCATTTTAATAATTTAGGGTTCTGTTGATATGAGACATGATTGCTTCTGACAGCACCAATCTATTCCCGAGAGGATGATGAACACCAAAGACACTCTACTTGGAATTTGTGTTCTTCTTGACAAAACTGACCTTTGAACAAGGAACTGACAATGCCTCAACTACTGACAAGTTACATAGTATCCGGAAATGGATAAGCAGAATTGTCAAACCTTACTAAGACAAGGTAAGACGGTTTTGAAAAATTTCCTGCCTCTGAAATGGTCTGTCAGTTAAGCTAGGCCTTAGCCAAATTTGATTGCTTCAACGTTGCAAAATGAGACTTTGGGTGATTGCCTAGTAGGCTATTTGTGTCCCTTATATATTGCTTGCTTTGGAAGCTACTTGATTGTACTTCCTGCCTGCTCAAGTAATATTATCTCCCTTCTCAGACCTTCGATGAGGTTGAAGATTAGATAGTTGTAGTTACTGTACTCTTATGATCTAGCCAATCCATTTCCTATAGAAGACTTAGACTCCATAAGATAGACTGTTTATTAAAACATTTAGCATATGTTCTTTGCTTAATATTGTTTATGCTGGGTGTAATTCTATTTATTCTTGATATCTTTTCCTAGTGTATATAGTTTTGTATTGGGTTTGGAACTCTCTTAGTTAAATAAAAAGGGGAGGTAATACATTCTGCTCCTTCAGCCAGTAGCCTTGAAGATACCAGCCCATTTGGGCATGTCCTCTTATACGATAAAAGCAGCAGTAACCGTGAGCCTGCTCTCTCTTCTGGCTCTGTTACTCTTCACTCAGAGGGCTGTAGTCAAGGTCAGTGATCTGTAAGTTTTACCCTTAAAAATAACCCTTTTATTATCCCTAATTCTGAATTGGTGTGGCATTATTTTCTGACTTATGCCTTCAAAGAATGAAGAAAATGTGGTGCGTTTACACGGTGGAGAATTGCTCAGCCAATGCAGTATGTATCAACTTATATGTGGATGTTACATATGAAGTCAGTGATAACCATGCTATAATCCATAGAAATACAGAGGGTAGGTATAGAATAAGGGACTAAAGGGAACAGATACACTTTATAAGGAATGGGAAACAGGATAGATATGGATGGGCAGGTGGCTGAAATGGGGTGAGCAGATGAGGCAGAGGAGGTGACAAGAGGCTGTAAGAGGGAATACAGGGAGAGACAACTAAAATTAATGGATCTTTGAGGGATAGTATGGAAAGCTAATACAGAAGAAACTTCCGAAAATATATGCATATGTGAAGTCAATCTAAATGAAATATCCAAATAATGGGGATGGGGAAACAGAGTCACCACTGGTAATTTCCTGTTACACAATAAAGCTTTCAGAATTGGTTACAACTCTATCTTATGGAGTCTAAGTCTTCTATAGGAAATGGATTGGCTAGATCATAAGAGTACAGTAACTACAACTATCTAATCTTCAACCTCATCGAAGGTCTGAGAAGGGAGATAATATTACTTGAGCAGGCAGGAAGTACAATCAAGTAGCTTCCAAAGCAAGCAATATATAAGGGACACAAATAGCCTACTAGGCAATCACCCAAAGTCTCATTTTGCAACGTTGAAGCAATCAAATTTGGCTAAGGCCTAGCTTAACTGACAGACCATTTCAGAGGCAGGAAATTTTTCAAAACCGTCTTACCTTGTCTTAGTAAGGTTTGACAATTCTGCTTATCCATTTCCGGATACTATGTAACTTGTCAGTAGTTGAGGCATTGTCAGTTCCTTGTTCAAAGGTCAGTTTTGTCAAGAAGAACACAAATTCCAAGTAGAGTGTCTTTGGTGTTCATCATCCTCTCGGGAATAGATTGGTGCTGTCAGAAGCAATCATGTCTCATATCAACAGAACCCTAAATTATTAAAATGCCATGTTCCACAGATCCTTGAAGTGGTTGAAGATTACCTAACTGGATAGAATATAATCTCTATTTATCTAAAGAACCTAATTTATCTGACTGTATGTACACCAAACATGAACAACTATTGACCTATAATAATTAATGCCTGTATAACTTAAAGACTAAAACTTCATGACAGAATATTAAATAATCTGTAAGCAAATCTGTAACAAATGAGAATAATGGCCTCAAAATATAAACAATCTATAAGTATCTTGATCAGAGGTAGCAGTAATATGTAATACAATATGAATATATACCCTAAAGGTTGTATCAGTGTACAAAATGTCCTAAACTGAGACAGAAACACACATACATACAATCTGACAAAAGAACTTTGTATAGATGTATAAATAATGTAAACAAAAGTAACAAATATAATTTGAACTTGTATCAATATACAAAAACTATAGCAATGTTAATTATCCATAAATAATAGCTCACAAGTATTCACTCTATTACCCACTATTACTGCCCCCCTCTTTTCTTTGAACAAACATAGATTTCACCCCAACCCTCTATCTAGTATGAGTAATAATAACAACCCCTAAACAGTGTTCCCAACCCTAAGGACAAACTTTTTGGGTATAGGGGACATCATCTTCTAGAATTACTTCCTGCTGTCATGGGAGTGATATTGTCTAAATAGAATCCTGCAAAAATTAAGTGGTGGTTAAGTACCAAAATTACTGTCTAGCATAGTTGCAAAAATTTCTGAGCAATTTTTGTTTTTGTTTTCAAAGTTCTCATTTGGAGTTCTGCCAGAATATAAGAAGGTGCACCATTTCAGGAGCCGGTACCCAAAAAAGTGGTCTTAGAGTAGCACTGTCTATATCACGATGTCATCTCAATTAGGTACAGTGGTTGCTGTGGGGCCTCATCTTCTTCCTGGAAACTTCAAAGTTTACAGCAGGAAAAGGATCTGTAGGAAAATCTATTGTTCATCATGGAAAACTTAAACATCATTCATATAAACATATATACAATGAAGAATATGATATAGACAAAATAATCATGGAGAAAGTAGATTTTTTTCTAAAGTCTTCCTTCTGTTTTATAACAGAGGGCTCCTGATATGAGACAGAAACTATGAATGTTCATTTTACCAAGCTTGGATTTAGAGAGGTACAAAGCCACTTCAAAACCAGGTATACACACATATGTGTGTGTGTGTGTGTATAAATTGTAAGTGTAAACAGTACCTGGATTCATAAACCATATTTTGTTTTCTAGATGCCTCTTAGTGGATAATCATGTTTCCTTCTGTCAGCAGATTATAGAAAGAGCAGGTAGGACATCTCTTTATAATGTCCTTAGCTTGTTGCCATGTGATAGAAAACTCTTTCTTTAAACCTTTTCTATTGACGTGATTTTTTTTATATAAATTTCAGAGGCCTGCAACAGGCTTCCAATCAATAATTGATCAATTTCTGCATTACCTTGTGCTAGAGGACCTAGCAGACCCGTATGGGATCAGATGTGTGTCATGTACATAGGACAAAGCCTATTCCTGATCATGTCTTGCACCTGGATAAACAATGAAGTCAATTCTCTATGAACAGGTATAAATTCAGCGGTTTCAATATGCAAGATAACTCTTTCTGTATATTGTGAATTGGTAATTATATTAAGAGATTCTATAAAATCCCTTATCACCATAAGAATGGCAAATAATTTCACCTTCTGGACAGAATTATAAGGGCTTTTTTCCACCCTTGCTGAATTCATCTGATTTGTAATCTGCCTTCCCTGATTTATTAGCATCAGTATGAAATGTATGGGCTCCAGTTATCAGAGCATCACATATTATGAGGAAGAATCCAAGAAGTCCTCTTTCTGGGGTTAAGCCAATCGCTTTGGGGATAGTTGCTATTAATTTCTCCAAAAATCTAGCACAAGCTCTTTGCCATGGTTCATTTTCATCCCATAACTTTCTTATTTCATCAGTAGTGAAAGGCACTACATTCTCTGCTGGGTCTACACCTGCTAGCTGACAAAGTCTCAATTTACCTTTTATAATTAATTCAAAAACTTTTTCCACACAAGTTTTTAATTCTTTACTTGGTTTATGTGGTAAAAAGATCCATTCTAAAATAATATCTTCCCTCTTCATTAAAATCCCCACAGGAGAAATTCTGGAAGGCAGCATGACAAGAAAGACACTAGGATTTCGACTCACCCTATCCACATGTGCCTCCTGCAACTTTTCTCAACCATCGTCAGTTCCCTTTCTGCTTCAGCTGTGATTCTCTGGGACTATTTGAATCGTTATCACCATCTAATGCTTTGTTTACATGAATTATTAGATCAGGCACCTGGTGTTCCTATGCAGACAAAGCCAACTGTCGATAAGGCGGCAGGAGCCATGAAGAACACCGGTGACCCCATGGGTGGCTCATCAGGGCTGGAATGAGACGGGAAGGAGCCATTGTACTTCAGTATGGTGTGTAGAGGCTGTGGCTGCTGGTGCTGAGTCAGCCCGAGGGAGGCCTAAGGTGGGGCCAGAGTGCAGCATGGTAGAGCGGCTCAGTAGCTGGGCTCATTAACAGAAGTCACCCGAGGCGTTTCCCATGGGGTCATGGCACAGCGACCATGATCCCAGGACAGAAAACATGTGGGCAGGATTTGCACTGTGTGCCTTCCCTGGCTTCCCACAGCCTCTCTGCCCTTCGTCATCCTGACTCTGGTGAACACACCATACAAACGAGGGTTCTACTGCAGAGATGACTCTATCCGGTACCCCTACCGTCCAGACACGATCACCCACGGACTCATGGCCGGGGTCATCATCACGGCCACCGTCATCCTTGTAAGGCGGAAAAGTGCTCGGGTGGGGGCTGGCTGAGCCCTGTCCTGAGGTAGGTAGGGCCCAGCTCCCTAGCAGGATGCACCCTGGGAGCGGTGTCTGCCGTGCACTCTACAGCTGTTCCATTGGCAGGTCTCATCGGGGGAGGCCTACCTGGTGTACACAGACCGTCTCTATTCACGATCCGACTTCAACAACTACGTGGCCGCCATCTACAAGGTGCTGGGGACCTTCCTGTTCAGGGCCGCCGTGAGCCAGTCTTGGACAGACCTGGCCAAGTACATGATTGGCCGGCTGAGACCCAACTTCTTGGCTGTCTGTGACCCTGACTGGAGCCAGGTCAACTGCTCTGACTACGTGCAGCTGGAGGTGTGTAGGGGCAACCCTGCCAACGTCACTGAGGCCAGGTGGGTACTGACTGCAGCCCAGGCAAGGCTCTGAAGGACAGAAAATCTGGGGCTTGGTGAATGGAGAAAAACTGTCAGCAGAGGCAGGCGGAGAAGCTGGTCATGGGTTTTCCTCTGTGCTGTGTGCAGGCACATAGTGGGCAGGTAGTCTCAGGATTCAGTTGTCTGGGAGGCAGTGGCCTGCCCCGCAGGGGTGGACTGGCTGCTGTTTGCGCTTCAAGGCTTGTGCCTGAGTTCTTTCCTCTTCAGGGTCCTCTGTGGTGAGCTTGTTTGCTCTTGGCACCATTTCCCTGCCCATCCTACTCTTCTGAGCTCTGCTTTTCATGCCTGGTGTGGCCTGTGTGTCCGTACCCACACTCTGTCATCTGCGCTGACCCCTCTCTGTCTGTTGGCTCCCATCAGCCATAAGTCCTTCCAGTGCTTTTTCTCCTTCAATACTACGGGCATTTTCACACCCATAATGCAGTTTTAGATTTTTGAGACAGGATCTCACTGTGTAGCCCAGAATGACCTCAAACTTCTCATCTTCCTGCCTTAGTCTCCCGAGTGCTGGGGTGACAGGCTTGTGTCACTATGGCTGGCGTAGACTGTCTCCTCGGCTTCTGTTTCCTCCTTCCGTCCTCACAGATGTTCTCATTTCTGGATATTTCCGGTGACTGGTTGAAGTGTCTGTCCCTTAAGCTTGGCACTTGTGTCTCCGTTTGGACTGCTTTATGTGCGTGTGTTAGTGTGTCCACATGTGTGTGTAGGCCAGTAGTCAGCAAGTGTCTTCCTCAATTGCTCTCCACCATACGTAAATGTGTGTTTTCCTGTATGTATGTGTGTACACCACATTTGTGCAGGAGTCCATGGAGGTCTGAAGAGGATATCAGATCCCCTTGAACTGGAGTTACAAGAGGTTGTTAACAGCTGTGTGGGTGCTGGGAACTGTACCCTGGTCCTCTGCAAGGGCAGGAAGTGCTCTTAACTCCAGAGCCACCTCTCCAGTCCCTCTCCACATTTTATTTATTTTTTTTGATTTTTATTTTTATTCTTTTTTAATTAAAATTTCCACCTGCTCCCCGTTTCCCATTTCCCTCCCCTCCTCCCAAATATTGTCCCCTCCCCCCACTCCCCTCCCCCTATCCCCACTCCTCTTCTCCTCCCCCCACACCATTCCCCCTCCCTCTCGATACTGAAGAGCAGTCCAAATTCTCTGCCCTGCAGGAAGACGAAGGTCTTCTATCTACGTCCAGGAAGGTGAGCGTCTAATCAGGCTAAGCTCCCACAAAGCCAGTTCATGTATTAGGATCGAAACCTAGTGCCATTGTCCTTGGCTTCTCATCAGTCTTCATTGTCCGCCATGCTCAGAGAGTCCAGAATCAACCCATGCTTATTCAGTCCCAGACCAGCTGGCCTTGGTGGGCTCCCAGTAAATCAGTTCCACTGTCCCAGTGGGTGGGTGCATCCCTCGTGGTCCTGATTTCCTTGCTCATGTTCTCCCTCCTTCTGCTCCTCATTTGGACCTTAAGAGCTCAGACCGTTGCTCCAAATTGAGACTCTGTCTCTACCTCGATCCGTCGCCAGATGAAGGTTCTAAGGTGATATGCAAGATATTCATCAGTATAGGATAGGGTCACTTCAGGTTCTGAAATCAACAAAATAGAAACACAGAAAACAATCCAAAGAATCAATGAAACAAAAAGCTGGTTCATGGAGAAAAATCAATAAGATTGATAAACCCCTATCCACATTTTATTTTAAGACAAGGTCTCTTACTGAAGCTGGAACTGTACAATTCTAGACTGGCCAGAAAGCTCCAGGGAGCCGTCTGTCTCCAGCTCCCCAGGCCCGGGATTACGGGCGTGCTCCACACCCCACTTTCCCCATGAGTGCTAGGATGGAGTCTGTGGTCCGGGATTACGGGCGTGCTCCACACCTCACTTTCCCCATGATGCTAGGATGGAGCTCGGGTCCTCATTCTGACAGAGCAGGCTCCTCACTGACCATCTTCCCAGCTCCTTAGACAGCTTGTGTATTAGTCATGCTATGTGTGTGCATGTGTGTTTTCTCCGCATGTGCTCTCTCTCTCTCTTCTCTCTCTCTCTCTCTCTCTCTCTCTCTCTCTCTCTCTCGCTCTCTCTCTCTCTCTCTGTATGTATGAATATATCTATGTATCTATCTATATCTATTCTCCTGTAAAACAGTGATTTTTGTCTCTATGGCCATACTGATGATCAAATCAATGGCTTTGACTCACACATGCCAGGCAATTCTCTCTAACACCAAGTTCTAGTGGGGAATGGACAGTGTGCTCACCATCTACTTAGTGACTCCCCTGAGGGAACAATGTGGACGGCCATTTTGTGAGGGTCTGTTGTCAGTGTAGTGATTGACAGGATTGATATACATTTCTCTGTTTTCTGGGTGCTAGGGTGGAGCTAGGGGCTCTGTCTTAGCCCTACTTTGTCTGCCAAGGTTGTGGAGTGGCTCTGGGGGTGCACTGGGGATGCCTGTTCCTTCTGAGCCTCCAAAGCATAGCCCCCAGGTTGCTGCTTGAGCTCTGAGGCAGCGGTGACTGATATCTTTATAAGTTGAGGTGATATCAGTACCCCGGACCACCAGCTGTTGCAACAGTTGCCGTGACAATATTGGGTGACAGTACTGGGTTACGGTGGCTGTATTGGGTGATTGCCACCCTCAGTGTGGTCTTGCTGGCCAGGCCTGCTCCAGGAGCAGGTAGGAGCAGGTCGGGGAGTTGGAGTTGGTGAAGTGAGAGTGAGGAGGGGAGATGTTCACTCCATGGTGAGTGTCCTGTGTGTGTAAGCCTTCCCTCAGGCTAAGAGACCAGAGAGATTGCTCAGTGTTTAGGACCCCTGGCTGCTTTTCAGAGGACCTCGGTTAGATTCTCAGAACCCACAAGGCAGCTCACAACCATTTGTAGCCTCAGTTCCAGGGGAATCAGATGCCCCCTTCTGGCCACTTTCAGGCACTGCAGTAATGTGGCAGACATAGATGTAAATAAAACACCATATACATAAAGATATATAAATCTTAAAGATGATTTATTTTTAGTCTCTCTCTCTCCCTCCCTCTGTCCTTCCCTCCCCCCTCCCTCCCTCCCTCCGTTTGTGCACATGCATGTAAGTGCTGGTGCCCTCAGAGCATCAGATCTTGTGGTAGTTGTGAGCAGCTGGTGTAGGTACTGGATGATGTAGGTACTGGGAACTGAACTTGGGTCATCTGCAAATGCAGTCAGGACTCGTAGCTGCTGAGTCATCTCTCCAGTCCTGCTTCCCATAGTTTAGAGTTGCACCCCTCTGTGGCTGCCAGCCCCTCAAGGAGCCCTTGGCTCTGCCTTCTGGGTTCCACTGACCAGCTTGCCCTCCCTCCCAGGCTCTCCTTTTACTCCGGACACTCCTCCTTCGGCATGTATTGCATGTTGTTCCTGGCGGTGAGTGTCTCCCTTCCTCCCAGGGAACCTTGCCCAGCCTCCCCTCCCCTGGGCCTGGGTCTTCCCCGCTGCACAATGGAGTAAGTTGAGGAGGCCCTGAGGGTAGGGGGTTTACGACTCTTGCGTTGGGCTGGGCAGGGAGAGGACGCCCATGGGCCCAGCTAATGCAGGCTGATGCCCCCACAGCTCTATGTGCAGGCCCGGCTCTGCTGGAAGTGGGCACGGCTGCTGAGGCCCACGGTTCAGTTCTTCTTGGTGGCCTTTGCAATCTATGTGGGCTACACCTGTGTGTCAGACCACAAGCACCACTGGAGTGATGTCCTCCCTGGTCTCCTGCAGGGAGCCCTGGTAGCGTGCCTCATGGTGAGCCCTGCCTGCCTCATCCTATAGGACCTGTCCAGCCTGAGCCCAATGTTCCTGTGACCTCTGCCTGCTGATCTGCGTCCCAGAGCTTGCCCCTCACCACTGGCCCGGTTTTCTTTACTACCCTCATTGTCTCCTCCCTCATTGGCTCCTCCCTCTGGTCTTCTTCCTCGGCTTTATGCACTGCTTTCCCCTCCCCCACAGGTCCGCTATGTCTCAGACTTCTTCAAATCCCGGCCGCCCCAGCCCTGCCAGGAGGACCAGGAACCGGAGCACAAGCCCAGTCTGTCCCTGACGCTGACCCTCGGCGACGGACCTTAGCCACTATGAGTACCCAGTCTCTTCCCGGAAGTCACCTGTGGGTCAGTCACGTGTTGACCCCTTGGCCCTGGTCAGGCACTACTGACTTTGGGGCTGCCCTAGGGTCCCGGATGGTGACCATTGATCAGGGTCCTGGGTACCTGACTGGTCCTGAGTGTGGGCAGGATCCATCCTCATTGCTCTCTGAGTGCCCTAGGAAGATAAGATGAGGTCCTGCTCCGAGGGCTGTCTCCCACCACAAAGGGCTTTTCGAGGAGAACCATCCCTGCGTGGCCCCAGGAATGGACCGGTCTATGATGGTTTATGAAGTCGGCATCCTCCCTTTGGGTCCTGCGGGGACAGACCGCTTGTCTGCCTGGGTGGAGCGGTTCTCCTTGGCCTGGGTCAGGGATCACAAGTGTGAAAATGGCTGCTAAACCTTGGTCTGCCTAGGAACAGACACACGTGACTTTGGTCTGAATCCTGTTCTCAAGCCTGCAGAAGATTCCTGCCCGAGCCCTCCAAAGCCCTCCCTCAAAGCTTGCTGTCCAGTCCGGCCTCCACTCCCCCGCACGGACCGGATGTGTAGCCAGGCTTTGGGAGTGGGCCTAGGTCTGCCGTTCCCATCTATTTCAGAACACTTAAAGTTACCTTCATGGGAGGGTGAGCTATAAACTTTGTACCAAAGGTCTTGGCTCTGAGTGTTGATTTTAAGCTCTCCTGGTGAGATGGCCCTGCTGCACCTGCCTTCTTGCCCAGTGCACTGTGTTGGACCTGCCCAGTCTCAGCATTGACTTAGGGGACAGAGACCTGGCCTGGTTGTTCTATATACAGCCCAAGATGGAGGCCTTATAGCCACTGTGGCCTTCCTTGGTGTTTGGTGGATGCTTATGCTAGGTCCACTTTAGAACACAGAGACCCTTCATGGATCATGTTACTCGATGCCCAAAGATGCTCCCAGAGTGCCTTGCTGGTCATCCAGGGGCAGCAGGAGTGGAGGCAGGCCTTGCTGTATCCCAGGGCAAGTCGTGTGTCTGTCTGGGAATGGGCAGGCTCCTTGGGCCAGAGAGCATGGTGGGGCATTAGGGACACCCCATCTCGCTCCTCTCCTTAGAGACCGGGTCAGGATTGAGTCTAAGTCCTGTACACCAGATTCCTATAGGGATCAGGTGCCCCTGCTCACTGCTAGCAAACAGAGCCCATTAAAAAAAATGCAGCTACCAAGAAGCTGCACTAAACTCTGTTTTAAGTCTAGAATTTCTTTTTTTTCTTTTTTTCTTTTTTTTTTATTACTTAAAATATCAATCCAAATTTCAAATCCCTACCCTCCTCCCAGGCCCCTCCATCTCCCTCTACAGATTATCCCCCCTCCAACACTAAGTGAGTGCCAAGAACCCTGCTCTGTGGATAGTCCAAGGCCCTCCCTACTACGTCTAGGTTGAGCAAGGCTTACATCCAAAAAGAATAGGATCCCATGAAGCCGGTATATGCAGTAGAGACACATCCCTGTGTCACTATCAGTGGCCCCTCATCTGCCCCAGCTGTCAACCCCCTTCAGAGGGGCTGGGTTGTTCTCATGCTCTTTCATTCCCACTCCAGATGGAGTTGGTGAGCTCCCATTTGCTCAGGCAAACTGTCTCAGTTGATGATCCCCTCATGATCTTGAATTCCTTGCTCATACTCACTCCCTCCGTGCTTCAGCTGGATCTTGGGAACTCAGTCCAGTACTCAGATGTGGGTCATTGCCTCTGTTCCCATCTGTTGTTGGGTGAAGGTTCTATGGTGATATTTTAGATAATCATCGGTCTGACTACAGGGTAAGGTCAGTTCAGACACCCTCTCCTCTATTCCTTAGGGTCTCAGCTGGGTTCATCCCTGTGGGTTCTTAGGCCTTTTTCTAGAGACTGGCTTCTTGTTAACTCCATAGTGGCTCCCTCAATCAAGATATCTCTTTCCTTGCTCTCATATCTGTCCTTCTTCCATCTTGACTATCCCATTCCCTCAAGTTCTCCTCAATCTCCCTTTCTCCCCCATCTACTCCTCACCACCCTGCTCCCAAATTCTGTCTGATTCTAATTTCCAAGTGGGTGTATGTATGTTTTTTTGGGGGTTCACCTTATTATTTAGCTTCTCTAGGATCCTGAACTATAGGCTCGCTGCCCTTTGTTTATGACTAGTATCCACTTATGAGTGAGTACATACCATACTAATTTGGGGGGGAGTGGGTTACCTCACTCAGGATGATGTTTTCTAATTACGTCCATTTGCCTGCAAAATTCAAGATGTCATTAATTTTTGCTGCTGAGTATAACTCTAATGTGCAAATGTGCCATACTTTCTTTACCCATTCTTCCATTGAGGGGCATCTAGGTTGCTTCCAGGTTCTGGCTAATACGAATAATGCTGCTATGAACATAGTTGAACAAATGCTCTTGTAATATGATTGAACATCTTTTGGGTGTATTCCCAAGAGTGGAATTGCTGGATCCTGAGGTAGGTTGATTGCCAGTTTTCTAGAATTTCTTTTTTAACCTCTCTTAGGTTTTATGTGGATGCAGTCAGCCCACATTGGTACTCCAATTTGTAGCATATTCCTGGCTAATTCTTAATATTATTTATTATTTATTAATATTAATATTTAATATAATAATAATTTAATATCATAAATTAACCCATTTCTATTTTTTTATATAGGCTTGTGGTTTACTTTTAAGGTTCTGGGGCCTCTGTCTCTTTCAGCAACTACATGGCATCTCCCCGACTCTGCCTACTCTCTCTGTACATCTCTGTTCAGATTTTCCTTCTGGCTTTACTCTGTTAATCCATTGGCTAAAAGTAGCTTCTTTATTAACTACTGGCAGTAAAAGATAGTCAATACCATACAAAGGAAAAGCCCCCATCCTACCAACACCATTTTGGTGCAGGACAATTGTATTCTATCAATTATGCTTTAAATAAACGCTGATTGGCCAGTAGTCAGGCAGGAAGTATAGGTGGGACAACCAGACAGAAAGAGGAGGGGCAATGAGAACAGGAGTATTCATGGAAGAAGGAAGCTCTTCCCACAGTCCTGTCCAGACACTGAAAAAGCAGGATGTGACCTGCTCCACTGAAAAAGGTACTGAGTGATGTGGCTAACATAGATAAAAATCATGGGTTAATATAAGTTATAAGAGTTAAGAAGAAGCCTGAGCTAATGGGTCAATCAGTTTATAATTAATATAGAACTCTGTGTGATTTTCTTTGGAACTTGATTGCAGAAACCTGGTAGGACAGAAATAATCCCTCAAGAAAGCCATCATGGTACACTATTTGTAGAAGATTGTCTTTTTTCCATTGTATAATTTTGGCTTCTTTTTTGTATTGGCTGGTTTTGTATGTCAACTTGACACAAGCTAAAGTTACCAGAGGAAGGAGCCTCAGTTTAAGAAACACCTCGATGAGATCCAGCTGTAAGGCATTTTCTCACTTAGTGATCAGTTGGAGAGGGACCAGTCTATGGGGGTGGTGCCATACCTGGGCTAGTGGTCCTGGGTTCTATAAGAACATGGGGTGAGCAAGCCATGGAGAGCAAGCCAGTAAACAGCACTCCTCCATGGCCTGTGTGTCTTAACCTCCTGCCTCTGGGATCCTGCCCTGTTTGAGATGCTGTCTTGACTTCAGGGATGAACAGCAATGCTGAGGAAAAGCCTATTAAACCCTCTCCTCCACCCACCTTCCTTTTGGTCAGGGTGTTTCATCACAGCAATAGAAACCCTAACTAAGACATTTATTAAAAAAATCATGTGTCCATAAGTGTTTGGATTTATGTCTAGGTCATTGATTCAACTGCATTGATCAATATGTCTGCATTTATGACAATACCATGTGACCTTTTTTTTTTTAACTGCAGCTCTGTAGTAGAGCTTGAAGTCAGGAATGGTGATACCTCTGGAAGTTGTTTTATTCGTTAGGATTGTTTTGGCTATCCTTGGTTTTTAATTTTTCTATATGAAGTTGAGTACTGTTCTTTAAAAGTCTGTAAAGAATTGTGTTGGAATCTTGATGGGGATTTTACTGAATATATAGATTATTTGCAGTGGAATGGCCATTTTTACTGTTAATTCTACTGATCCATGAGCATAGGAGATCTTTCCATCTTCTGCTATCTTCTTCAACTTCTTTGTTCAAAGACGTGAGGTTTTTATCACCAAATCTTTTAATTGCTTTGACAGAGTTATCCCAAATTATTTTGGATAAGTTGAAGCTATTGTGAAAAGTGCTGTTTCTATGATTCCTTTCTCAGTCTGTTTGTTTTTTTTATATAGGAGGGCTACTAATTTTTATGAGTTAATTTTGTATTAAGCTACTTGTCTGAAAGTGTTTATCAACTGTAGGATTTCACCAGTGGAATTTTTAGGGACATTTGTGTGTACTATAAATTCATCTGAAATAATAATACTTTGACTTCTTCATTTCTGATTTGTATCTTCTTTTTTTAGTTTTTTAAAAAATTTATTTCTTTTTATTATTTTATAAATGATACCAATCAAATACCCACTTTCTCCCCTCCTCCCACTTCCATCCCGCTACCCCCCACACCCTCCCCAAACTCCTCCAGTCCTAAGAGAGGGCATGATACCCTGCCCTCCGGGAAGTCCAAGGCCCTCCCTCCACATTCAGGCTTAGGAAGGTTTGCATTTAATGAGAATAGGATCCCCCCCAAAAAAACTAGTACGTGAAGTAGAGACAAATCCCAGTGCCATTATCATTGGCTTCAAAGTCTGCTCTGATTGTTAACCACATTTAGAGTGTCCAGTTTGATCCCATGCTCATTCATTCCCAGTCCAGTTGAAGTTAGTGAGCTCCCATTAGCTCAGGCACACTGTCTCATTGAATCAAACAGCCCCTCATGGTCCCGACTTCCTTGTTCATATTCTATCTTCTTCTGCTCTTCAACTGGACCTTGGGATCTCAGTCTAGTGCTCTGATGTGGGTTACTGTCTCTACCTCCATCCATTTCTGGATGAAGGTTCTATGGTGACATTCAAGATAGTCATCAGTCTGACTAGAGGAAAAGGCCAGTTCAGGCACCCTTTCCTCCAGTGCCCAGAGCCAAGCCTCTTGCCAAATCCAAAATGGCTCCCTTAGTTAAGATATCTTCTCCCCTGCTCCCATATCCATCCTTCATCCATCTCAACCATCCCAATTCCCCAAGCTCTCCCCAATCCTCCCCTTCTCCCTTCTCTCTCCCCCTCTTCCTTTACCCCCTCCCCAACTACCCCCACCCCCATGCTCCCAGCTTTTGCCTGTTGATCTTGTCTGCTTCTGACTTCCAGGAGGTACTATATATGTTTTTCTTTGGTTTCACCTTATTACTTGGCTTCTCTAGGATCATGAACTATAGGCTCAATGTCCTTTGTTTATGGCAAGAATCAACTACTAATAAGTGAGTACAAACCATATTCATCTTTGGGGTTTGGGTTATCTCACTCAAGATAGTGTTTTCTACTTCCATCCATTTGCATGCAAAATTCAAGATGTCATTTTTTTTTTTTTACCACTGTGTAGAACTCTAACGTGTAGATGTGTCACACTTTATCCATTTGTCCATAGAGGGGCATCTAGGTTGTTTCCAGGTTCTGGATATTACAAATAATGCTGCTATGAATATACTTGAACAAATGCTTTTGTAGTATAAATGGGCATCACTTGGGTATATTCCCAAGAGTGGTATTGCTAGATTCTGAGGTAGGTTGAAACCCAATTTTCTAAAAAACTGCCACACTGATTTCCAAAGTGGTTGCACAAGTTTGCATTACCACCAGGAATGGATGAGTGTTCCCCTTACACCACATCCTCTCTAGCATAGGTTATCATTGGTATTTTTGATCTTAGCAATTCTGACAGGTGTAAGATGGTATCTCAAAGTTGTTTTGATTTGCATTTTCCTGATACCTAATTTAATATGTCCTTAAGTGTCTTTTGGCCATTTGAAATTCTTCTCTTCAGAATTCTCTGTTCAGTTACGTACCCCATTTTTAATTGGGCTATTTAGAAATTTAGTACCTAGTTTTTTAAGTTCTTTATATATTTTGGAGATGAGACCTTTGTCTGCTGTGGGGTTGGTGAAGATCTCCCATTCAATAGGCTGCCTTTTTGTCTTAGTGACTGTGTCCTTTGCTTTACAGAAGCTTCTCAGTTTCAGGAGGTCTCATTTATTAATTGTTGCTCTTATTGTCTGTGCTACTGCAGTTATATTTAGGAAGTGGTCTCCTGTGCCCATGCCTTGCAGGCTACTTCCCACTTTCTCTTCTATCAGGTTCAGTGTGGTCAGATTTATATTGAGGTCTTTAATCCATTTGGATTTGTGTTTAGTGCATGGTGATAGATATGGATCTATTTTCATTCTTCTACAGGTTGACATCCAGTTATGCCTATACCATTTGTTAAATATGCTTTATTTCTTCCATTGTATACTTTTAGCTTCTTTTTCAAAAATCAGTTGTTCATAGCTGTGTGGTTTAATCCAGGTCTTCGATTTGATTCCATTGGTCAATATCTCTGTTTTTATGCCAATACCAAGCTATTTTCATTACTGTAGCTCTGTAATAGAGTTGATGTCAGGGATTGAAATGCTCCCGGAAATTCATTTATTGTATAGGATTGTTTTGGTTATCCTGGGTTTTTTGTTTTACCAAATATAGTTGATTATTGTTTTTTCAAGGGCTGTGAAGAATTTTGTTGGGATTTTGGTAGGGATTGCATTGAATCTATAGATTGCTGTGGTAGAGGGCCATTTTTACTATTTTGATCCTGCCAATCCAAGAGCATGGGAGATCTTTCCATTTTCTGGTATCTTCTTCAATATCTGTCTTCAAAGCCTTAAAGTTATTGTCAAATAGGTCTTTCACTTCTTTGGTTAGTGTTAAACCGAGAAATTTTATGTTATTTGTGGCTATTGTGAAAGGTGATGCTTCTCTGGTTTTCCTCTAAGCTTCTTTATCCTGTTTTTAATTGGAGGGCTACTGATTTTTTGGAATTGATCTTGTATGCTGCCATGCTACTAAAAGTGTTTATCAGCTGTAGGAGTTCTTTGCTGGAGTTTTTGTGGTCGCTTATGTACACTATCATATCATCTGCAAATAATGAAAGTTTGACTTCTTCCTTTCCAATTTGAATCCCCTTGATCTTCTTATGTTTTCTTATTGTTATTGCTAAAACGTCAAACACTATGTTGCTGAGATATGAAGAGAGTGGACAGCCTTGTCTTGTTCCTGATTTTAGTAGAATCACTTTGAGTTTCTCTCAGTTTAATTGATGTTAGGTCTTGGCTTTCTGTATATTGCTTTTATTATATGTAGATATAATTCTTGTATCTCTAATTTTTTTAAGACCTTCATCATGAGGGGTGTTGAATTTTGTCAAATGCTTTTTCAGCATCTAATGAAATGAGCATATGTATTTATTTTCTTTCAGTTTATTTATGTGATGGGTTACATTGATAGATATTCATATGTTAAACCAACCCTGAACTCTGGAATGAAGTGTACTTGATCATTATGGATGATTTTTAATGTGTTCTTGGATTCAGTATTTGCCAGAATTTTATTGAGAATTTTTGCATTGATGTTCATGAGTGAGGCTGGTCTATAACTCTCTTTCTTGGTTGAGTCTTTGTGTGGTTTTGGTATCAGGGTAATTGTAGCATAATATAAAGATTTTGGTAGTGATCTTTATGTTTCTATTATGTGTAATGATTTGAGGAGTATGGTCTTCTTGTAAGTTCTGGTAGAATTCTGCACTAAAACCATACAGCCCTGGGCTTTTTTGGTTGGAGATTTTTGATGACAGCTTCTATGTCCTCACAGCTTATAGGTCTATTTAAATTGTTCAATTGGTCTTGATTTAATTTTGGTATTTGGTATCTATCTAAAAAATTGTCAATTTCTTTTACATTTTTCAAATTTGTGGAGTACAGGGTTTTGTAGTATAACCTAACGATTCTCTGAATTTACTTCATGTCTGTGGTTATGCCTCTCTTTTTGTTTCTGATTTTGTTAATTTGGGTGATCTCTCTGCCTTTTGATTAGTTTGGATAAGGGTTTGTCAATCATGTTGATTTTCTCAAAGAACCAGCTCTTTGTTTCATTGATTCTTTTTTTCTAGAGCTTTTAGGTGTGCTGTTAAGTCTCTGTTGTGAGCTTTCTCCATTTTCTTTATGTGGGCACTTAGTGCTATAAGCTTTCCTCTTAGCACTGGATTCATAGTGTCCCATAGGTATGGGTATGTTGTGTCTTCATTTTTCTTGAATGCAAGGAAGAGTTTAATTTCTTTCTTTATTTCTTCCTTGACCCAGGGGTGGTTCAGTAGTTGAGTGTTCAGTTTCCGTAATCTTGTAGGCTTTCTGGGGGTGGAATTGTTGTTAAATTCTAGCTTTACTCCATGGTGATCCATTGATTACTCCATTTTTTTTGATTCTGTGGATGTTTGCTTTGTTACCAAGTATGTGATCAATTTTTGAGACGGTCCCATGAGGTGCTGAGAAGAAAGTATATTCTTTCATGTTTGGGTGAAACGTTCTAAAGATGTTTGTTAAGTCCATTTGATTCATGGCTTCTGTTAGTTCTCTTATTTCTGTTAAGTTTCTGTCTGATTGATCTGTCTATTGGTGAGAGAGGAGTGCTGAAATCTAATATTAGTGTGTGAGTTTTGATGTGTGATATGAGTTTTAGTAATGTTTCTTTTACATAAGTGGGTGATTTATATTAGGGGCGTAGATAATCAGGATTGAGACTTCATCCTGACGAACTGTTCCTGTCATGAGTATAAAGTGTCCCTCTCCATCTCTTTTGATTGATTTTAGTTTGAAATCAATTTTGTTAGATAGTACAGCCACACCCGCTTGTTTCTTTGGATGATTTGACTGGAAAACCTTTTCCCAACCTTTTCCTCTGAGGTTGTGTCTGTCTTTGAGGTTAAGGTGTGTTTCTTGTAAACAGCAGAAAGCTGGATCCTGTTTTCATAGCCATTCTCTTAGCCTGTGTATTTTTATATGTGAATTGAGTTCATTGATATTAAGCAATATTAATGATCAGTGGTTGTTAGCTCCAGTTATTTTTTGGTGGTAGTGTCTGTGTGTTTTCCTTCTTTGGGTTATGCTGTTGGGCGTTATCAGATGTCTGTGTTATTGTAGGTGTAACTAGCTTCCTTGGGTTGAGGTTTTCCTTCTAGTGCTTTTTGTAAGGCTGAGTTTGTGGATACATATTTTTTAGATCTGTTTTTGTCCTGGAATATCTTGTTTTCTCCATCGATGGTGAATAAAAGCTTTTCCGGGTACAGTAGTCTGGGCTTCATCCATGGTCTCTTAGTGTTTGCAGCACATCTATCCAGGACCTTCTGGCTTTCATGGTTTACACAGAGAAGTCAGGTGTAATTCTGATAGATAGATTCTTTCTTCTATCTCTTGTATTCTGTTGGTTATACTTGTCTCTGTAGTTCCTGTTCATTTACCCAGATTTTCCATATTTAGCCATCTCTTTGTTTGTGTTTTCTTCATTACCTCCATTTTGGTTTTCAAGTCTTGTACTGTTTCCTTTACCAGTTTGATTGCTTTTTCTTGATTTTCTTGGGAATCATTGAGGGATTTATTAATCTTTTAACTTTTTTTTGTCTTCTCTTCAATTTCTTCAAGGGAGTTTTTCACCTCCTTTTTAAGGGTCTCGATCATTTTCATAAGGTTATTTTTAAAGTTGATTTCTTCTACTTCTTCTGGGTTAGGATTTTCAAGTCTTCCTGTTGCATGTTTGCTGGATTCTGGTGTTATCATGTTGCTTTTCAGGTTGTTGGAAAAATTCTTGCATTGGCGCCTGCCCATCTCTTTTTGTCTGGATACTCTCAGCACAGGAGCAGGGACCTCTTGCCTGGCTCTAAGGACCTCAAAGACAAAAGGATGGGCTTGGAATGCAGGGTGGGGTGGTACAAAGAAATGTTAGAGGCAAGGACACTCCCACCGGCTCCCCAACCTCTCAGCACCAGAGCAGGCTGAGTTAGGGGATCCAAAGACCTCACAGATGAAAAGGGGGTGCTTGGGGGCAGGCTGGAATGTGCTAAACAGAGCCAACAGCCAAGAAACACCCCACTGGATGGCCAGAAAAGCTTAGGGAGTTGGAGGAGGCCTGTACTCACTTTCATGGGGATCTTCAGGCCATGGGATCACTTACTCACCTATCTGGATCCTCTCAGCATAGGAGCAGGGACCTCTTGCCTTTTATAGTATTTTCATCTCTCAGGGTATAAAATTAATTGTCATTTAACAGTTTATTTTATTTACTTAATAACTTATTATTATTATTATGTTATTACTTAAAAAAATACCAGTACAAATTCCCACTTCCTCCCCTCCTTCCACTTCCCTCTCACCCTCCACAGACCCTTCTCCTCAACCCCTCCAATCATAAGAAAGGGCAAGGTACCCTGCCTTGTGGAAAGTCCAAGGCCCTCCCCATTACATCCAGGTTGAGCAAGGTATACATCCAAAGAGAATAGGATCCCCAAAAGCCAGTACATGCAGTAGAGACAAATCCCAGTGTCACTGTCATTGGCCCCTCTGTCTTCCAGAACTGTCAACCACATTCAGACAGACTATTTTGGTCCCATACTTGTTCATTCCCAATTAAGTTGGAGTTGGGCAGCTCCCATTATTCAGGAACACTATCTCAGTGGGTGAACCCCTCATGGTTTGACTTCCTTGATCACACTGTCCATCCTTTTGCTCTTCAACTACTGGACCTTGGGAGCTCAGTCCCAACCTAAAGAAGGATATTCCTATGAAGGATCAAGAAGATAACAGAACAGCAAATATACTGGATCAAAAAAAGCCCTCAACATGAAATAACCAAAACAAAAAACATACAGAAAAAATAAAGAATATTGCCGGGCGGTGGTGGCACACGCCTTTAATCCCAGCACTCGGGAGACAGAGGCAGGTGGATCTCTGTGAGTTCAAGGCCAGCCTGGTCTACAAGAGGTAGTTCCAGGACAGGAACCAAAAGCTATGGAGAAACGCTTCCAAGAAGAGCTAATACCTATACTCCTTAATGTATTTCACAATATAGAAACAGAAGAGTCATTGCCAAATTCCTTTTATGAAGCTACAGTTACCCTGATACCAAAACCACACAAAGACCCAACCAAGAAAGAGAATTACAGGCCTATCTCACTCATGAACATCGACGCAAAAATTCTCAATAAAATACTGGCAAACCGAATCCAAGAACACATTAGAAAAGTTATCCATTATGATCAAGTAGGCTTCATTCCAGAGATGCAGGGCTGGTTCAACATACGCAAATCTATCAATGTAATCAACCAATAAATAAACTGAAAGAAAAAAACCATATGATCATTTCATTAGATGCTGAAAAAGCATTCGACAAAATTCAACACTCCTTTATGATAAAGGTCTTGGAGAGATTAGGGATACAAGGGTCATACCTAAATATAATAAAAGCTATTTACAGCAAGCTGACAGCTAACATTAAATTAAATGGAGAACAACTCAAAGCCATCCCACTAAAATCAGGAACACGCCAAGGCTGTCCACTCTCTCCATACCTCTTCAATATAGTGCTTGAAGTTCTAGCAATAGCAATAAGACAACATAAGGGGATCAAGGGGATCCATATTGGAAAGGAAGAAGTTAAGCTTTCATTATTTGCAGATGATATGATAGTATACATAAGCGACCCCAAAAACTCTACCAAAGAACTCCTACAGCTGATAAACACCTTTGGTAATGTGGCAGGATACAAAATCAACTCCAAAAAATCAGTTGCCTTCCTATACACTAAGGATAAGGAAGCAGAGAGGGAAATCAGAGAAGCATCACCTTTCACGATAGCCACAAATAGCATAAAATACCTTGGGGTAACTCTGACCAAGGAAGTGAAAGATCTATTTGGCAAGAACTTTAAGTCTTTGAAGAAAGAAATTGAAGAGGACACCAGAAAATGGAAGGACCTCCCTTGCTCTTGGATTGGGAGGATCAACATAGTAAAAATGGCAATTCTACCAAAAGCAATCTATAGATTCAACGCAATCCCCATCAAAATCCCATCAAAATTCTTCACAGATCTGGAGAAGACAATAATCAACTTTATATGGAAAAACAAAAAACCCAGGATAGCCAAAACAATCTTACACAATAAAGGATTGTCTGGAGGCATTACCATCCCTGACTTCAAACTCTATTACAGAGCTACAGTACTGAAAACGGCTTGGTACTGGCATAAAAACAGAGAAGTCGACCAATGGAATAGAATAGAAGACCCTGACTTTAGCCCACAAACCTATGAACACCTGATTTTCGATAAAGGAGCTAAAAGTATACAATGGAAAAAAGAGAGCATCTTCAACAAATTGTGCTGGCAAAACTGGAAGTCAATCTGTAGAAGAATGAAAATAGATCCATATCTATCACCATGCACAAAACTCAAGTCCAAATGGATTAAAGACCTCAATATCAGTTCAAACACACTGAGCCTGATAGAAGAGAAAGTGGGAAGTACTCTACAACACATGGGCACAGGAGAACACTTCCTACGTATAACCCCAGCAGCACAAACACTAAGGACATCATTGAATAAATGGGACCTCCTGAGACTGAGAAGCTTCTGTAAAGCAAAGGACACTGTCACTAAGACAGAAAGGCAACCCACTGACTGGGAGTAGATCTTCACCAACCCCGCAACTGACAAAGGTCTGATATCCAAAATATACAAAGAACTCAAGAAATTAGACCTTAAAAGGTTAATCAATCCAATTATAAAATGGGGCACTGAGCTGAACAGAGACTTTTCAACAGAAGAAGTTCAAATGGCCAAAAGACACTTAAGATCGTGCTCAACTTCCTTAGCAATCAGGGAAATGCAAATCAAGACAACATTAAGATACCATCTTACACCTGTCAGAATGGCTAAAATCAAAAACACCAATGATAGCCTCTGCTGGAGAGGTTGTGGAGAAAGGGGCACTCTCATCCATTGCTGCTGGGAATGCAAACTTGTGCAACCACTTTGGAGAGCAGTGTGGCGGTTTCTCAGGAAAGTCGGGTTCAACCTACCTCTCGACCCAGCAATACCACTATTGGGAATATACCCAAGAGATGCCCTAACATACAACAAAAGTATATGCTCAACTATGTTCATAGCAGCATTGTTTGTAATAGCCAGAGCCTGGAAACAACCTAGATGTCCTTCAATGGAAGAATGGATGAAGAAAGTATGGAATATATACATATTAGAGTACTACTCCGCAGTAAAAAACAATGACTTCTTGAATTTTGCATACAAATGGATGGAAATTGAAAACACTATCCTGAGTGAGGTAAGCCAGACCCAAAAAGAGGAACATGGGATGTACTCACTCATATTTGGTTTCTAGCCATAAATAAAGGACATTGAGACTATAATTCGTGATTCTAGAGAAGCAAAAATAAGAAGGTGAACCCAAAGAAATACATATAAGCATCCCCCTGAATATTAACCTTCATCAGGCGATGAAAGAAGACAGAGACAGAGACCAACATTGGAGCACTGGACTGAAGTCTCACGATCCAAAGGAGGAACAGAAGGAGAGTGAGCACGAGCAAGGAACTCAGGACTGCGAGGGGTACACCCACACACTGAGGCAATGGGGATGTTCTATCGGGAACTCACCAAGGCCAGCTGGCCGGGGACTGAAAAAGCATGGGACAAAACCGGTCTCGCTGAACATAATGGACAATGAGGACTACTGAGAACTGAAGAACAATGGCAATGGGTTCTTGATCCTATTGCACGTAATGGCTTTGTGGGAGCCCAGGTAGTTTGGATGCTCACCTTAATAGACCTGGATGGAGGTGGGTGGTCCTTGGACCTCCCACAGGGCAGAGAAACCTGCTTGCTCTTTGGGCTGAGGAGGAAGGAAGACTTGATTGGGGGAGGGGGAGGGAATGGGAGGTGGTGGCGGGGAAGAGGCAGAAATCTTTAATAATTAAATAAATTAATTAATAAAAAAAAAGAAAACCAGAAAAAAAAACAAAACAAAAACAAAAGCTATGGAGAAACCCTGTCTCGAAAAATCCAAAAAAAAAAAAAAAACAAAAAAAACAAAAAAAAAAAAACAAAAAAAAAAAAAACAATACTAAGAGCTGCAAAGAAAAAAGTTCAAGTAACATATAAAGGGAAACATATCAGAATTACACCTGACTTTTCAATGTAAACCATGAAAGCCAGAAGGCCTTGGATAGATGTGCTGCAGACACCAAGAGACCAGGGATGAAGCCCAGACGACTGTACCCAGAAAAGCTTTCATTCACCATCGATGGAGAAAACAAGATATTCCAGGACAAAAACAGATTTAAACAATTCATAGCCACAAAGCCAGCCTTACAGAAAATACTAGAAGGAAAACCACAAACCAAGGAAGCCAACAACACCCATAATAACACAGTCATCTGACAATCCTCCACCAGCACAACTCAAAGAAGGGAAACACACAAACACTACCACCAGAAAGATAGCCAGAGTTAACAACTGCTGGTCATTAATATTGCTTAATATCAATGGACTCAATTCACATATAAAAAGACACAGCTTAAGAGAATGGATACGAAAACAGGATCCAACATTCTGTTATTTACAAGAAACACACCTCAACCTCAAAGACAGACACTACCTCAGAGTAAAGGGCTGGGAAAAGGTTTTCCAAGCAAACAGAAGCATGTAAGTGTGGCTATACTAATATCTAACAAAACTGATTTCAAACTAAAATCAATCAGAAAAGATGGAGAAGGACACTTTATATACATAACAGGAACAATTCATCAAGATGAAGTCTCCATCCTGAATATCTATGCTCCTAATATAAAAGCACCCACATATGTAAAAGAAACTTTACTAGAACTCAAAGCACACATCAAACCCTAAATATTAATAGTAGGAGATTTCAGCACTCTTCTCTTACCAATGGACAGGTCAACCAGACAGAAACTTAACAGAGAAATAAGAGAACTAACAGAAGCCATGGATCAAATGGAATTAACAGACATCTATAGAACATTTTACCCAAACAGGAAAGAATATACCTTCTTCTCAGCATCTCATGGAACCTTCTCAAAAATTGATCACATAACCAGTAACAAAGCAAAATCCACAGATACAAAAAAATTGTAGTAACCACCTGTGTACTATCGAATCACCATGGAATAAAGTTAGAATTCAACAACAATTCTACCCCCAGAAAACCTACAAGCTCATGGAAACTGAACAGTCAACTACTGAACCACCCATGGGTCAAGGAAGAAAGAAAGAAAGAAAGAAGTGAAAGCCTTTTTTGAATTCAACAAAAATGAAGACATGACATCCCCAAACCTATGGGACACTATGAAAGCAGTGCTAAGAGGAAAGTTCATAGCATAAGTGCCCACATAAAGAAAATGGAGAAAGCTCACATTAGAGATTTAACAGCACACCTGAAAACTCTAGAAAAAAAGAAGCAGACTCACCAGGAGGAGTATAAGACTGGGAATAATCAAACTGAGGGCTGAAATCAACAAAATAGAAACAGACAACAATCCAAAGAATCAATTAAACAAAGTGCTGATTCTTTGAGAAAATCAACAAAATTAACAAATCCCTATTTAAACTAATCAAAGGGTGGAGAGAGAACATGCAAATTAGTAAGATCAGAAATTAAAAGGGGGATGTAACAACAGACACTGAGGAAATTCAGAAAATCATTAGGTCTTACTACAAAGACCTATGTGCCACAAAGTTGAAAAATGTAAAAGAAATGGACATGTCTCTAGATAAATATCACATACCAAAACTGAATCAAGACCAGGTGAACAATTTAAAGAGACCTATAAGTCACGAGGAAATAGAAGATGTCGTGAAAAACCTCCCAACCAAAAAAAAAAAAAAAAAGGACCAGACGGTTTTAGGGAAGAATTCTACCAGACCTTCCTTCCAAGAAGAGCTAATAACTATACTCCTTAATGTGTTCCACATAATAAAGCAGAAGAGTCATTGCCAAATTCTTATTATGAAGCTACAGTTACCCTGATACCAAAACTGCACAAAGAAAGAGAATTACAGAACATCGATGCAAAAATTCTCAATACAATACTGGCAAACAGAATCCAAGAACACATCAAAAAAAATCATCCATTATGATCAAGTAGGCTTTATCCCAGAGATGCAGGGCCGGTTCAACATATGAAAATCTATTAATGTAATTCATGATATAAATAAACTGAAAGAATAAAACCATATGATCATTTCATTAGATGCTGATAAAGCATTTGAAAAATTCAACACCCCTTTATGATAAAGGTCTTAGAGAGATTAGGGATACAAGGTTCATATCTAAATATAAGAAAAGCAATATACAGCAAGCCGACAGCCAACATCAAATTAAATATAAGGAAACTCAAAGCTATTCCACTAAATTAGGTACAAGACAAGGCTGTCCACTCTCTCCATATCTCTTCAACAAGGTGCTTGAAGTTCTAGCAATAGCAATAAGACAACATAAGGAGATCAAGGGGATTTGAATTGGAAAGGAAGAAGTCAAACTTTCATTACTTGCAGATGATATGATAGTGTATATAAGTGACCCCAAAAACTCTATTAGAGAACTCCTACAGGTGATACATACCTTCAGTGATGTGGCAGGATACAGGATCAACTCAAAAATGACAGTAACCCTCCTATATGCAAAGGATAAAGAAGTGGAGAGGGAAATCAGAGAAACGTCATCTTTCATGATAGCCATAAATGACAAAGTATCTTTGGGTTACACTAACCAAGGAAGTGAAAGATCAATTTGACAAGAACTTTTTAAGTCTTTGAAGACAGAAATTGAAGAGGATATCAGAAAATGGAAGGATCTCCCATGTTCTTGGATGGGTAGGATCAACATAGTAAAGGTGATCTTTAATTTTAATACCAATCCCTACCAAAATCCCAACAAAATTCTTCACAGACCTTAAGAGAAAAATAGTCAACTTTATATGGAAAAGCAAAAAACCCAGGATAGCCAAAACAATTCTGTACAATTAAAGGAACTTCCAGGGGCATTACCATTCCCAACATCAAACTGTTACAGAACTACAGTAATGAAAACAGCTTGGTATTGGCATGAAAACAGAGAATTCGACCAATGGAATTGAATAGAAAACATGGATATTAACCCACAAACCTATGAACACCTGATTTTTGACAAAGGAGCTAAAAATATACAATGGAAGAGAGAAATCATCTTCAACAAATGGAGCTGTCATAACTGGATGTAAACCTGTAGAAGAATGAAAATAGATCCATAACTATCACCGTGTACAAAACTCAAGCCCAAAAGGATTAAAGACCACAATATAAATCTGACCACACTGAACCTGATAGAAGAGAAAGTGGGAAGTAGATGTAACACATGAGCACAGGAGACCACTTCCTAAATATAACCCCAGTAGCACAGACAATAAGAGCAACACTGAATAAATGGGACCTCCTGAAACTGAGAAGCTTCTTTAAAGCAAAGGACATTGTCATTAAGACAAAAAGGCATCCTACTGAATGGGAGAAGATCTTCACCAACCCCACATCAGACAAAGGCTTGATCTCCAAAATACATAAAGAACTAAAAAAACTGGACATTAAAATTCCAATTATCTCAATTAAAAAATAGGGTACTGTACTGAAAAGAGAATTCTCATCAGAAGAAGTTCAAATGGCCAAAAGCCACTTAAAATCATGTTCAACCTCTTTAGCGATCAGGGAAAGGCAAATCAAAACAACTTTGAGATACAATCTTACACCTGTCAGAAAGGCTAAAATCAATGATAGCCTACGCTGGAGAGGATGTGGAATAAGGGGAACATTCATCCATTGTTGGTGGGAATGCAAACTTGTGCAACCACTTTGGAAATCAGTGTGGCCGTTTCTCTGGAAATTGGGAATCAATCAACCTTGGGATCCAGCAATACCGCTCTTGGGAATATACTCAAGAGATGCCCAATCATACTACAAAAGCATCTGTTCAACTATGTTCATAGCAGTATTATTTATAATAACTAGAACCTGGAAACAACCTAGATGCCCCTCAAGGAAGAATGGATAAAGAAAGTATGGAATACACACACACACACACACACACACACACACACACACACATTAGAGTACTACTTAGTGGTAAAAAAATAATGACACCTTGAATTTTGTATGTAAATTGATGGAAATAGAAAACACTATCCTGAGTGAGATAACCCAGACCCAAAAAGATGAACACGGTATGTACTCACTCATTAGTGGACTCTAGCCATAAACAAAGGATATTAAGCCTATAGTTTGCCAGCCTAGAGAAGCCAAATAACAAGGTGCACACAAAGAAAAACATATATAGATACTCCTGGAAATTGGAAGCAATCAAGATCACCAGGCAAAACTTGGGATCATGGGGTGGGGGTAAGGGTGGGTACTGGGAGGGGGGAAGGAGAGAAGGGGAGAGGGAAGGGACAAGGGAAAGACTGGAGAGAGCTTGGGGAGTGGGAGGGTGGAGATGGAGGAAGGGCAAATATAGGAGCAGGGAAGAAGATATCCACATTAAGGGAGCCATTTTAACGTTGGCAAGAGACTTGCCTCTAGAGAGGATCCCAGGTGTCCACAGGGATGTCCCCAGCTAGGTCCTTGGGCAGCAGAGGAGAGGGTGCCTGAACTGTCCTTGCCCCACTATCACACTGATGATTATCTTGAATATCACCATAGAATCTTTGTCTGGCAATGGATGGAGATAGAGACCCTCATCAGAGCAACGGACTGAGCTCTCAAGGTCCAGTTGAAGAGCAGAAGGAGGGAGAAGATGAGCAAGGAAGTCAGGACTGCAAGGGGTTGGTCCACCAACTGAGACAGTGTGCCTGTTCTAATGGGAGCTCACCAAATCCAGTTGGACTGGGACTGAAGGAGCTTCTGATCAAACCAGACTCCCTGAATGTGGCTGACAATGGGGCTCATTGAGAACCCATTGATAAAGGCACTAGGACCTGTTTCTACTGCATGTACTGACTTTTTGAGACCCTAGTCTATTTGGACGCAAAGCTTCCTAGGCCTGGATGTGGGGGAAAGGCCTTAGACTTCCCACAGGTAGGGTTCCCTGCCCTCTCTTAAGGAGGGAAGGGGAGAGAGGAGGATGAGTGGGGGAGCGGGAGGGGAGTGGGAGGAGGGGAGAAAGTGTAAATTTTTGAATGGAAAAAAAAATAAAGAATTAAAAAAAAGATACCATCTTACACCTGACAGAATGGCTAAAATAAAAAACACCAATGATAACCTATGGTGGAGAGGATGTTGAGTAAGGGGAACACTCATCCATTGCTAGTGTGAATGCAAACTTGTGCAACCACTTGGAGATCAGTGTGGTGGTTTCTCAGAATATTGAGAATCAACCTACCTCAGGACCCAGCAATACCAATCTTGGAAATATACCGAAGACATGCCCAATCATACTACACACATTTGTTCAACTATGTTCATAGCAGCATTATTTGTAATAGCCAGAACCTGGAAGAATGGATAAAGAAAGTGTGGCACATATACACATTAGAGTTCTACTCAGCAGTAAAAATCAATGACATCTTGAATTTTGCATGCAAATGGATGGAAGTAGAAAACACCATCCTGAGCGAGGTAATCCAGACCCAAAAAGATGAATATGGTTTGTACTCACTCATTAGTTAATTCTAGCCATAAACAAAGGACACTGAGCCTATGATTCACAATCCTAGAAAACCTAAGTAATAAGATGAAACCAAACAAAAACATATATAGATCCTCTTGGAAATTTGAAGCAGACAAGATCACTAGGCAAAAGTTGGGAGCATGGGTGTGGGTGTGGGGTGGGGGAAGTGGAGATGGGTGAGAGAGGGAGAAAGGAAGGGTTGGGGAGAGCCTGGGAGAATGGGATGGTTGAGATGGAGGAAGGACAGATATGGGAGCAGGGAAGAAGATATCTTAATTAAGGGAGGCATTGTGGGGTTGACAAGAGGTTTTACTCTAGAGGGGGGTCCCAGATGTCTACTGGGATGTCCCCAGCTAGGACCCTGGGCAGCAGAGGAGAGTGTGCCTGAACTGACCTTGTCCCATAGCCAGACTGATGACTATCTTTAATGTCGCCATAGAACCTTCATCCGGTGACAGTTGGAGATAGAAACAGAGAACCACATGGGAGTACTGGAATTGCTTCCCATAGTCCAGTTGAAGAGCAGAAGGAGGGAGAATATGAGCAAGGAAGTCAGGACTGCGAGGGGTTGGTCCACCCACTGAGACAGTGTGCCTGAGCTAATGGGAGTTCACCAAAGCCAGCTGGACTGGGACTGAACGAGCATGGGATCAAACTGGACCCTCTGAATGTGGTTGACAATTGGTGCAGGCTGAGAAGCCAATGATAATGGCACTGGGATTTGTGTCTACTGCATGGACTGGCTTTTTGGGATCCTAGTATTTGGATGCACACCTTCCTAAGCCTGGATGGAGGGTGGAGTGCCTTGGACTTCCCACAGGGCAGGGTACCCTAAACTCTCTTAGGACTCGAGGGGAGGAAGAAGGGTTAGTGGGGAACTGGGAGAGAAGTGGGAGGAGAGGAGGAAGTGGAAATTTTGATTCCTAGTATTAATAAAGTAAAAAAAAAATCCAAGTTGATTGTAGTGATTACAGGGGAAAAAGAAAGAAAAAGAAGCTGCTAGCCAACCATAAGAAGGTGCCGTCGAGCCTCTTTCAGTTTTGATTATATCCTACAGACCTTTCTAAATAATCCTCAAGGCTGAGGGACTTGATCATGTCCATACAGGGATGATGAGATAACAGAACAATCTATTTGGGTTGAAGTTTCAGTTGTTCAAACAATTTTTCCATAATAGCTCAATTTGGGGGTCATGATTTTACATGAATTCCACTCCCTGTCTCCTTTTCATTGTCAACATAGCCTAAATGACCTGATAATTTTTATAATTTCCAAAGTGAGGGTGTTTTCTACACGGTGGTTTGAAATATGAGAAAGAGGGAAACAAGTATTGTTTATGATTTAGAAAATTTCACAAGCTAATGCTGCCTTTAATCCTTGTGTAAGTGTAGTCCCAGAGGTATGAATTTTTATTTCTGTATTTCAACTGAGAACATTTTCAGCGCCCCTTCTCCACACCTCATCAGATAATCACAGCCTGGGCAGAATGGTTTCTACCCACCAGTGTGTTGACTTTATTTTTTATTTTTTTTAATTATTTTTATTCTTTTTTAATTAAAATTTCACCTGTCCCCGTTCCCCATTTCCCTCCCCCTCCTCCCAAATATTGCCCCTCCCCCCACTCCCCTTTCCCTATCCCCACTCCTCTTCTCCTCCCCCCACTCCATTCCCCATCCTTCTCCATACTGAAGAGCAGTACAAATTCCCTGCCCTGCGGGAAGACCAAGGTCCTCCCACTTCTATCTAGGTCCGGGAAGGTGATCGTCCAAACAGGCTAAGCTCCCACAAAACCAGTTCATGTATTAGGATCGAAACCTAGTGCCATTGTCCTTGGCTTCTCATCAGCCTTCATTGTCCGCCATGTTCAGAGAGTCCAGTTTCAACCCATGCTTATTCAGTCCCAATTGTTACTCTTGTCCTGCAACTCTGAAGCCACCCGAGAGGGCACATCTGTAATGCTCCTAAAAATTTACTCTTGTCTTGCACCTCTGACGCCACCAGAGGGCGCACATCTGTAACTCTCCTTGCCAGGCACAAATCCTTTGTGCACTCCAGGGTTGGTCTTCTGGAGTTGATCCAGCACCAAGTTTAAAGAAACACTTAAAGGCCATTGCTAACAGACCCAAGTTTTCCTGGTGGCTGCCTTGACTTACCCCTGAACACCAGGAACAGAAAGGAAAGGTAACTCTGGAGAAAGTCGCCTCAGGAAATTTAAAAAGGTTTGTCTTAACAGTTGTAAGCAATCAGCCCAGCATCTGCTTGTTCTTGCTGACCTGTCATTGTGTTTGGCTACAGACAGAGTGCCTTCAAAGCCAACGGAGTGAGCCGGACTGAACCTGCTTGCAAAAGGCAAGATGCAGAGCACCACGTAATTGCAGAACAGTTTGGGTGGTGGTGGTGGCAGGGCGGGGGGTGTCAACAAGTCCACGTCTTTGCCAAATCAGTGAAGTCACCTGTAAAGAATATTGTTAAGAGCACATTTTTATTGTTAAAACATTGTCTCATAACGTGTGTGTGTGTGTTTGTGTAGACCAGTAGAACACCTTGCAGGTATTGGTTCTCTCTCTGTGTCATATGGGTCCCAGGGTTCAAACACAGGGCTTAAGTACACTAGATTACTTTTCTTTACTCGGAGTCATTTCACCAGCCCCAATGTTTTTTATTATGAATGAAATTTTCACATTTATTCTTTCTTTTTCCTTTTATTCTTTTTTTATTTTTATTTATTTATTTTTTTATTGAAAAAAATTTTTCAGCCTCCTCCCCGTCTCCCATTTCCCTCCCCCTCCTCCCACCCCTCTCCCCCTCCTCCCCACTCCTCTTCTCCTCCCTCTCCAGTCCCAGGAGCAGTCAGGGTTCCCTGCCCTGTGGAAAGTCCAAGGTCCTCCCCCTCCACCAGATCTAGGAAGTTGAACATCCAAACTGTCTAGGCTCCCACAAAGCCAGAACCAGAAGTAGGATCAACACCCCGTGCCATTGTCCTTGGCCTCTTGTCAGCTCTCATTGTCCGCCATGTTCAGAGAGTCCGGTTTTATCCCATGCTTTTTCAGTCACAGTCCAGCTGGCCTTGGTGAGCTCCCAATAGATCGGTCCGACTGTCTCAGTGGGTGGGTGCACCCCTCGTGGTCCTGACTTCGTTGTACATGTTCTCCCTCATTCTGCTCCTCATTAGGACCTTGGGAGCTCAGTCCAGTGCTCCAGTGTGGGTCTCTGTCTCTATCTCCATCCATTGCTAGATGAAGGTTCTATGGTGATATGCAAGATATTCATCAGTATGGCTATAGGATAGGTTCATTTCAGGTTCCTTATCCTCAGGTGCCCAAGGGATTAACTGGGAACATTGCCCTGGGCATCTGGTAGCCACCCCAAGTTCAAGTCTCTTGCCAACCCTTAGGTGGTTCCCTTAACTAAGATATGAGTTTCACTGCTCCCCTATCCAACCTTCCTATATCCCCAATCATCCCGTTTCCCCAAGTTCCCCTCATCCTCTCCTTGACACTTTTCTTTCTCCATCTCCCCTTACCCCCATCCCACCCTACCCCCAAGATTCCAATTTTTTGCCCGGCACTCTTGTCTACTTCCCATAGCCAGGAGGATGACTATATGTTTTTCCTTGGGTTTGCCCTCTTGTTTAGCTTCTTTAGGACCACATATTATAGACTCAGAGGCCCCATATATATAGCTAGAAACCAATTATGAGTGAGTACATCCCATGATCTTCTTTTCAGGTCTGGGTTACCTCACTCAGGATAGTATTTTCTATTTCCATCTATTTGCATGCAAAATTCGAGAAGTCATTTTTTTTACTGCAGAGTAGTACTCTAATGTGTATATATTCCACACTTTCTTCATCCATTCTTCCATTGAAGGACACCTAGGATGCTTCCAGGTTCTGGCTATTACAAATAATGCTGCTATGAACATAGTTGAACAAATGCTTTTGTCATATGATAAGGATTCTCTTGGGTATATTCCCAGGAGTGGTATTGCTGGGTCCATGGGTAGGTTGATCCCAATTTTTCTGAGAAAGCGCCACACTGATTTCCAAAGTGGTTGCACAAGTTTGCAGTCCCACCAGCAATGGATGAGGGTACCCCTTTCTCCACAACCTCTCCAGCTATCTTTGGTGTTTTTGATTTTAGCCATTCTGACAGGTGTAAGATGATATCTCAAAGTTGTTTTGATTTGCAATTCTCTTATTGCTAAGGAGGTTGAGCATGACCTTAAGTATCTTTTGGCCATTTGAACTTCTTCTGTTGAGAATTCTCTGTTCAGTTCAGTGCCCCATTTTTTAATTGGGTTAATTATCATTTTAACGTCTAGTTTCTTGAGTTCTTTATATATTTTGGAGATCAGACCTTTGTCTGTTGCGGGGTTGGTGAAGATCTTCTCCCAGTCAGTAGGGTGCCTTTTTGTCTTAGAGACAGTGTCCTTTGCTTTACAGAAGCTTCTCAGTTTCAGGAGGTCCCATTTATTCAATGTTGCCCTTAATGTCTGTGCTGCTGGGGTTATACATAGGAAGCGATCTCCTGTGCCCATATGTTGTAGGGTACTTCCCATTTTCTCTTCTATCAGGTTGAGTGTGTTCAGATTATATTGAGGTCTTTGATCCATTTGGACTTGAGTTTTGTGCATGGTGATAGATATGGGTCTATTTTCATTCTTCTGCAGGTTGACATCCAGTTGTGCCAGCACCATTTGTTGAAGATGCTTTCTTTCTTCCATTGTACACTTTTAGCTCCTTTATCGAAAATGAGGTGTTCATAGGTTTGTGGGTTAAAATCCGGGTCTTCTACTCGGTTCCATTGGTCGACTTCTCTGTTTTTATGCCAGTACCAAGCTGTTTTCAATACTGTAGCTCTGTAATAGAGTTTGAAGTCAGGGATGGTAATGCCTCCAGACGTTCCTTTATTGTATAAGATTGTTTTGGCTATCCTGGGTTTTTTGTTTTTCCATATAAAGTTGATTATTGTCCTCTCAAGATCTGTGAAGAATTTTGATGGGACCTTGATGGGGATTGCATTGAATCTATAGATTGACTTTGGTAGAATTGCCATTTTTACTATGTTGATCCTCCCAATCCAAGAGCAAGGGAGATCCTTCCATTTTCTGGAATCCTCTTCAATTTCTTTCTTCAAAGACTTAAAGTTCTTTTCAAATAGATCCTTCACTTCCTTGGTTAGAGTTACCCCAAGATATTTTATGCTGTTTGTGGCTATCGTGAAAGGTGATGATTCTCTTATTTCCCTCTCTGCTTCCATATCCTTTGTGTATAAGAGGGCGACTGATTTTTTGGAGTTGATCTTGTATCCTGTCACATTACTAAAGGTATTTATCAGCTATAGAAGTTCTTTGGTGGAGTTTTTGGGGTCGCTTAAGTACACTATCATATCATCTGCAAATAACGCAAGTTTAACTTCTTCCTTTCCAATTCGAATCCCCTTGATCCCCTTATGTTGTCTTTTTGCTATTGCTAAGACTTCAAGAACTATATTGAAGAGGTATGGGGAGAGTGGACAGCCTTGGCGTGTTCCTGATTTTAGTGGGATGGCTTTAAGTTTCTCTCCATTTAATTTATACAGTAACAGATGATGAACTTATACCCTGACATATGACAATCAAACCTGTAATCTGATAGATGGCAACCCTATACCCTGAAAGGAGACAACCAACTTTATACCCTCAGAGATAACAACCTTATACCCTGTCAGATGCTGACACTATGCCCTGACAGATGACAACCAAACCTATACCCTGCCAGATAACAACCTTATACCTTGACAGAATACAAGCAACCCTATACCCTGAATGATGACATACTTATACCCTGACAGATGACAACTTACCCTATACCTGAGGTATTATAAGACTATACCCTGTCAGATTACAAATCTAAACCCCTGACAGATAACTCTATACCCTGACAGATGACTACCAACCATATATTCTGACATTATGACAACCAACTATATTCCCTGACAGATGACAACTATATCAACATTCTACCCAGACAGTTGACACCAACTCTATACCCTGACAGTTGACAAACATATACCTTTAAAACTGCCAACTATATACCCTGACAGATGACAACCAACATTCTACCCAAACAGATGACCACCAACTCTATACCCTGACAGTTGACAAACATACACCTTTACAAATGCCAACAATAGACCCTGACAGATGACAACCAACCCTATACCATGAAAGATGACAATGCTATACCCTGACAGATGACAACTTTATTTCATGACAGATGACAACTTTATTCCCTGACAGATGACAACCTTATACCCATACAGAGAACAATCAACCTTATATCTAACGGATGAAAAACAACCCTATAACCTGATAGATGACAACGAAACACACTCTGAAAGATGACAGTCTTATACACTGACATTTTACAACCAGCCCTATACCATGACAGATGACAAACAACCTGATACCCTGACAGAAAATAACCATATACTCTGACAAATGACAACCCTATAACCTTACAGATGTCAACCCTTTATCCTGACATATGATAGACCAATCAACCCTATACACTTACAGATGACAACACTATACCTTGACAGATGACATCCAACACTATAACCTGACAATTTACAACTATAAACCCTCAGAGATAATATGTCTATACTCTGACAGATGACAACCCTATACCCTTACAGATGCCACCTCTATTCCCTGACATATGACAACTTTATACCCTGACAGATGACAACCCTAAACAGAGACAGATGTCAAGTAACATTATACCATGACTGATGACAACTAATCATATAGCCTGCCAGATGGCAACCAAACCTATAACCCAACAGATGACAACCAAACTTAGACCTTGACAGAAGACCATCCTATTCCCTGACAGATGACAACCAACCCTATCCCTGACAGATGAGAACCCTATACCCTGAAAATGACAATCCTATCCCCCTCACAAATGACAAACCTAAACTTTGACAGATGATACCCAGCTCTATACACAGAAAAATGACAACCAAACCTATACCCTGACAGATGACAACAATCCCTATACTCTGAAAGATGACAACCCAATACCCTCTAGAACACAACCAACTCTATACCCTGACAGATAACAAACAACACTATACCCTGAGAGATGACAATGCTATTCTCTGACAGATGACAATTATCCCTATACCCTGTCAAATGGCAACCCTATATCCTTTGACAACCCTATACAGATGACATCTCTATACCCTGTCATATGACAACTTTATACCCAGAAAGATGACCACCAACACTAAGAGACGAAAATCCTACCCATCTCTACCCACATATACTATAATCAGCACTGATGGTGGCTGTCACTATCCTGACCATCTCTACCCAACAACACTATGATCAGCCCTGATTTGGACTGTCACTGTCCTGACCCATCTCTACCCATAGAATCTATGGTCAGTATCAATAGGGGTTGTCACTGTCCTGACCCATCTCTACCCATAGAATCTATGGTCAGTATTGATAGGGGCTGTCACTGTCCTGACCCATCTCTACCCATAGAATCTATGGTCAGGCCGGGCGCTGGCGGCACACGCCTTTAATCCCAGCACTAGGGAGGCAGAGGCAGGTGGATCTCTGTGAGTTTGAGACCAGCCTGGTCTACAAGAGCTAGTTCCAGGACAGGCTCCAAAACCACAGAGAAACCCTGTCTTGAAAAAACCAAAAAAAAAAAATCTATGGTCAGTTTTGATAGGGGCTGTCCCTGTCCTGACCATTTCTACCCACATATACTAGGGTCAGCACTGATTGGTACTGTCACTATCCTGACCCATCTCTACCCATGGAATCTGTGGTCAGTATTGATAGGGGCTGTCATTATCCATACCTGTATGGACTGTGTAAGTCATCTGTGGAAGAGGTTGCAATGAAACTCTTGCCAGGCTCCCCATTCCTGTCCACACCCAGAAAGTTCATCTGTAGAAGAGGGGGACAGAGCTTTCCTAGCAAGGCTTCCCAGGGACTGTCCAGACCTGCAGTGGCCATAAAAGGGCATCACAGCGTCCGTGGCCTGGGTCCCCAGGTCATTTCCAGACCTGCAGAGGCCAGACATTGAAGAAGGGTGGCACAGCTCCCAGAGGCGAGCTCATGAGGTCCTGACTCTCCCTGAGGAGTCCAACCGTGTAAGAATGGTGCAGATTCACAGACTGGTTCCCCAGGGCCTATTGGGCCATGTGAAGGACAGCTGTGGAAGAGGGTTGTACAACATTTCTGCCATGGCTGTGCAATGCCTGTCCTGTCTTAGAGAGGCCATCCATGGTTGAGGGGGGCTCAGATTCCCTGGTATGGATCCCCAGGGCCTGTCCTGTCCTGGGAGTTTAGTCGTTGAAGTGGAGACAGATTCCCTTGCCTGGTAGTCCTTGGGAATACTAGCCGTGGAAGAGAGTCACAGCTTACCCAATCTTGCAGATCTTAGGGATGTCAGTACTGGAAGAGAAAGGACAGGTCAGACATGGAAAAGAGGGTGATATTTCCATGCTCTGTCTCCCTAGGGATTGTCTGACCTAAGGAGTCAGAAGTGGAAGAGGGGATGCAGCCTTTTCCAGCAGACTACCCATGGCCTGTCTGACCTGCAGAGGCCGACCTTGAAAGAGGTGGACATAGTGTGCCCAGTCTGAGACTCCCAGGTTTGTATGGCACTGCGGAGCTCAGCCATGGAAAAGGGGTCTGCAGCTCCCCCTGCCTGTCTCCCCAGTGCATGTCTGAACCTGCAGAGGCTAGCCTTGGCAGAGGTGGATGCAACTTTATGGCCTGGCTCCTCAGGGCCCTCCAGCCCTGCAGACTGCAGCCACAGAAGAGGGGAGTGCTCCTGCCCCAGCATGGCTCCCCAGGCCATGTATGGCAAGTCATAGTCCATCTGTGGAAGAGGGGACACAGACCCCCTGCCAGCTCCTATTTCTGTCTGCACCTGAAGAGACGAGCTCTGGAAGGGGTAGGGCACAGCTTTCCAAGATGGGCTTCTCAGGGCCTGTCTCAGCCTGCCAGGATCAGTGGTTGGCTTCTCTGGACTGGCTTCCCAGGTCCTTTTAGGACATGCAAAGTCCAGCCATGGAAGAGAGGAGCACAGAGTCATGGAAGTTCAGGCTATGTGGTCCTTGCCCTGGCAGGCCCTGGGGAGGCCATTTGTTAAAGATGGGGCAGTGGACGGCCATGGAAGAGGTAGCACAGCTCCCCTGGCTTGGTACCCTAGGGCTTAGGCTGTCTTTGGGAGGCCAGTCATAAAATTGGGGGTACAGCTTCTCCAGCATGGCTTTGGGGAATGTCCAGGTCTGTGGTGGCCAGCCACAGAAGTGGGTGGCACAGCAGCATCCCCAGTCTGGTTCCCCGGGGCTTGTACAGCACTGCCTAGGCCAGTTATTGAAGAAGGGGTGCAGATTCCCCAGTCAGACTCGCCATTCCTGTCCACACCTGAAGGGACCAGTCACAGAAGTGGTATACACAGCTTCTTGGGCATGGCTCACCAGAGACTGCCAAGCACTGTGGAAGACAGCTGTGGAAAAGGGAGCACAGTTTTCCTGGCCAGGCTTCCCAGGGCCTGGCCAGCTCCGTGACAGTCGTGGAAGAGAGGCAGCGATTTCCCCAGCCTGGCTTCCCAGGGTGTGTCTGGCACTGAAGAAGTCAACCATGGAAGAGGAGACACAACTTATGCAACTGTCTCCCCAGCATCTACCTGGCCTTGCAGAGGCCATCTGCAGAAGAGGATGGTGCAGCTTCCCCCACTTGTTTCCCCATGGCCTGTCTGGCCCAACAGAGGCCAGACATGGAAGACGAGGACGCAGTAACACTGTCTGACTACCCATGGTCTGTCCAACACTGCATAGTGTGGACATAGAAGAGGGTTGTGCAGATTCCCTGGCCTCACTCCCCAAAGAATGACCAGCCCTGGGCATGACAGCCTTGGAAGAGGGAGTTGCAGCTTAATGGCCTGACACCCCAGGGTTTGACCGGCCCTGGTGAGGCCAGATAAGGAATAGTGTGTGCACCTTCCCTGGCCTGGCTCCCTGTGCCCTGTCCAGTCCTGCAGAGGCCAACTGTGGAAGGGGAACACAGATTCTCCAGCCTGGTTCCCCATGGCCTGAACTGCACTGCAGAGGCCACTTCCTTCCACAGAGAGGAAGAGGGGCCAGCAACTAGCTTGGACAGACTCCCCAGGTCTTGTCCTGTCCTGGGGACACCAGCCATGGAAGAGGTGTGTGCAGCTTCTCTGTCCTGAGAGTCCCCGAGGAGGCTAGCCATAGAAGACAGGGTACAGTTCCCTTGTTATTATTATTTTTTTCTTACTTTAAAAATAATACCAATCAAAATTTCCACTTCCTCCCCTTCTCCCACTTCCATCCCACTCCCCCCACACCCACCCCCTCCAGTCCTAAGAGAGGGTAAGCTGCCCTGCCCTGTGGAAGAAAGTCCAAGGCCCTCCGCACTACATCCAGGCTGAGCAAAGTATGCATCCAAAGAGAATAGGATCCCAAAAAGCCAGTCCATGCAGTAGAGACAAATCCCAGTGTTATTGTCATTAGCCCCTCAGTCTGCCCAACTGTAAGCCACATTCAGAGGGTCCAGTTAGATCCCATGTTCCTTCATTCCCAGTCCAGCCTGAGTTGGTGAGGTCCCATTAGTTCAGTTACACTGTATCAGTGGGTGGACCGACCCCTCGTGATCCTGACTTCCTTGCTCATGTTCTCCCTCCTTCTGCTCTGCAACTGGACCTTGAGAGCTCAGTCCAGTGCTCTGATGTGGGTCTCTGTCTCGATCCGTTGCTGGACAAAGGTTCTATGGTGACATTCAAGATTGTTATCAGTCTGACTATGTGACAAGGTCAGTTCAGGCAACCTCTCCTCCACTGCCCATGGTCCTAGCTGGTGTCATCCCCGTGGACTCCTCGGAACCCCTCCAGAGTCAAGACTCTTGCCAACCCCAAAATGGCTCCCTCAATTGAGGTATCTCCTTCCCTGCACACATATCTGTCCTTCATATTCCTCCATCTCTACCATCCCAGTCCCACAAGCTTTTCCCAAACCTCTCCTTCTCCCCTATTCACCTCACTCTCCCCCTGCCACCCATCCTCCCAACTTTTGCCTGGCAATCTTGTCTGCTTCCAATTTTCAGGAAGATCTATATATGTGTTGCTTTGGGTTCACCTCATTACTTAGTTTCTCTAGGATCATGACTATAGGCTCAATGTCCTTTGTTTATGGCTAGAATTCCCTAATGAGTGAGTACATACCATATTCATATTTTTGGGTCTGGGTTATCTCACTCAGGACGGTGTTTTCTATTTCCATCCATTTGCATGCAAAATTCAAGATGTAATTGTTCTTTTTACTGCTGAGTAGTACTCTAATGTGTATATGTGCCACACCTTCTTTATACATTCTTCCATTAAGGGGCATCTAGGTTGTTTCCAGGTTCTGGTTATTAAAAATAATTTTGCTATAAACATAGTTGAACAAATGCTTTTGTAATATGATTGGGTATCTCTTGGGTATCCGAAGAATGGATCCCGAGGTAGGTTGACTCCCAGTTTTCTGAGAAACAGCCACACTGATTTCCAAAGTAGTTGCATATTATTAATGGATGAGTGTTCCCTTACTCCACATCCTCTCCAGCATAAACCGTCACTAATGTTTTTGACTTTAGCCATTCTGACAGATGTAAGATGCTATCTCAGTGTTGTTTTGATTTGCTTTTCCCTGGTAGTTGAGTAAGTTGAACATGTCCTTAAGTATCTTTTGGCCATTTGAAATTTTCTGTTTAGTTCAGTACCCCATTGTTAAATTGGGTTATTTAGAATTTTAATGTCTACTTTCTTGAGTCTTTTTATGTATTTTGGAGATCAGGCCTTTGTCTGATGTGGGGTTGGTGGAGATCTCCCATTTAGTAGGTTGCCTTTTTGTCTTAGTGACCGTGTCCTTTGCTTTACAGAAGCTTCTCAGTTTCAGGAGGTCCCATTTATTCATTGTTGCAGCTTCCTTGGTGTTATTGGGCCTTCAGGATGCCAGTTGTAGAAGAGGGGGTGCATCTTCAATGGCCTGAATCCTTGGGACTTATGCAGTCCTGTGGAGGCCAGCCTTGAAAGAGGGAGGTGACTGCCCTGTCATGACTTCCCAGGACCTGTCCATCCCTGGTGAGGTCTGTCGTGGAAAGGAGGCATACCTTACCTGGCTTGTCCTGTCCTGGTGAGGCCAGCTGTGTAACAGAGGGCACGGCTTCCAGAGACTAGCTGTGGAAGAGGAGATGCAGCATTCACGACCTTACACCCAAGGGCATGGCTGGTCCAGGGAGTGCCAGCCATGGAGAGGTATGCAGCTTACCCCATCTGGCTTCCCAGAGCCTTCCCTGTCTTGGGGATGTCAGCTGCAGAAGAGGAAGCACGCTTTCCCCAGTTTTGTGGGCCCTGTGGAGGCTTGCTGTGGAAGAGAGGCTAGCTTCAACTGGCTTGCAGGCCCCAGGGGAACAGTAATGGAAAATGCGTTTCAGGGAAATCCTGGGAGAAGGGGAACAACTTACATGGTCTTGCACCCCAGAACATGGCTGGTCCAGAGGATGCTCACATGGTCTGGCTCCTTCATTTAGGCTGGTATTTGGGAGGCCAGCCATGGTAGTATGGTTGTGGCTTAAATGGCCAGGGAACCCCACACAGCATTGCCAGGCCTGATGAGGCCAGACATTAAAGGGGGGGACACAGTTTCCATGGCCTGGTTCCCCAGGGCATATCCTATACTAGGGAATTCAGCCGTAGAAGAGGGGGCACAGATTCCGCAGACTGTCTCCTCAGGGTCCGTCCTGTCCCAGGAGAAAAGCCATGGAAGAGGTAGCACAGCTTCCCTCTCCTGGCAGGCCCTGGGGAGGCTAGCCATGGAAGGTGTGGTACAGGCCAGCCATGGAAGAAGGTCCCAACATTGCAGTCCTGGCTCCACAGGGCTTGTGCAGCATGCCAGAAGCCAGCTATGGAAGAGGGGGCTCAAGTTGCCCCAGCCAAGCTCACAGGAAATTGCACAGCCCTGGGTAGACCGGCTGTGGAAAAGGAGGTTACATCTTACATTACCTGGAACCCAAGGTCTTGGACAGCCCTTGTGAGGCCAGTCATGGAAGGGGGTGCAGCTTCCCTTGCCTGGCTCCCCAGGGCCTGTTCCGTCTCAGGGAAGCAAGCTGCAGAAGATGGGGCACACCTTCCCTGAGGAGGCTAGCTGTGGAGAGGGTGCAGCTTCCATGAGCCTGCAGGCTGTGGGGAGGGTAGTAGTGGAAGAGGGGGCTCAGGCCATTCACGGAAGAGCAGATAAATATTCCATGGCATTGCAGCCCAGGACATTCCAGCATAGGTGATGCCAGCCATGGAAAAGGTGTGAACAGCTGACCAAGCTTGGCTCCCATGTTTGTGTGTCCCTGTGAAGGTTAGCTGTGGAAGAGGGAAGCACAGCTCCCCACTTGTTTCCAAAGGTTCTTTCCAGCCCTGCAGTGGCCATCTGTGAAAGAACGGGGTGGACTTTTCCCCACTTGGTTCCCCAGGGCCTGTTTGGCTTTGCAGAGGGCAGTCATGGAAGATGGGGGTCCAGCATCCACATTCAGGTTCTCCAGGGAATGCCTGGCCCAGCATTGGCCAGCTGTGGAAGAGGGGTACAGCTGCTCTGGCCTGATCCCACAGGACATGACTGCCACTGGGGAGGCAAGACATGGAAGAGTCGGGTGCATATTACATGGGTTGGCCCCCAGGTCGTGGTGGCCCTGATGACTCCAGTGGGTGAAGAGCAGGCTCAGCTTCCCCAGTCGGCAAGACGCTGAGGACGCTAGACGTGGAGGAGGAGGCACAACTTCCACAGGCTTGCAGGCCCTGGTTAGGACAGATGTGGACGTGGGAGGCACAGCTTTCCCCAGCATGGCTCCCTAGTCCATGGCTTGCCCTAGGGAACCCAGCAGAGGAAGAGAGGTCAGAACTTAACTGGCCTGGAATCACAGGGCACAGGTGGCCCCGGTGAGTACAGCCATTGAAAGAGGAGTCCACAGCTTCCCTGGCCTGGTTCCCCAGAGCCTGTCCTGCCCCACAGAGGACAGCCATAGAAGAGTGGGGTGCAGCTTCTCCTGCTTGGCTCCCTAGTAACTAACTGGCTTATCCCGGGAGGTCAGCCATCAAAGAGGGGGCTCAGCTTCTCGGGCTTGCCAGGAGGCTAGCTGTGGATGAAGAGGCACAGCTTCCCCATTTTTAAAGTTCCTGGTGATGCCAGTAATGGAAGAGGGGCACAGCTGCCATGGCCTAGCTTCTGGGGGCTTGTCCAACCCTGCGGAGGTGAGCTGAGCACTGGCCTAAATCCCCATAGTCTGCGTGGCCCTGTGGAGCTCAGCTATGGAAGACAGGTCATAGATTTTCCAGAAGGACTCTCTAGGGACTGTCTGGTCCCGAGGAAGCCATAAGGGTGTGGTTCAGCTTATATGGCATGGTATCCCAGGGTTTGGTCAAGCTGGGAAAGGCCAGCTGTGAAAGAGGTGGGCACAGTTTCCTCTGTCTCACTCTCCAGGACATGTCCTGTCTTAGGGAGGCACACCATGGAAGAGGCCATGCACCTTCCTCAGCTTGGTAGGGCCTGTGGAGGCAAGCATTAGAAGAAGGGGTGCAGTATCCTTGTCCTGATCCCCAAAATTTATCTAGCCTTGTGAATACCCGTCATGGAAAGTGAAGTGAAGATTCCCCCATAGGGTTCCTCAGGGCCTCTCTGGAAAGGCAGAGGCTATCCTTGGAAGAGGCTGAGGCCTGATGCCCTGCAGAAGCTAGCCATGGAAGAGCAGGGTGCAGCATCCCTGGTCTGGCTCCCCAAGACCTGTCTGGCCCTGCTGACCCCAGACATAGTAGAGGGGGCTGGCTCCTCCTTAGGCATTGCAGAGGTGATCCGTGGAAAAGGGGGACACAGTTTCCCCAGCCAGCCTTCCCATTAATGTCTGCTTTTGGGGAGGGCAGCTGTGGAAGAGGGTGGCACTTCTTCTCTGGCCTGCATCCCTACAGTCTGTTCAGTGCTACAGAGGCTATCCATGGTAGATCGGGCTTCAGCCTCCCTCGCCTGTCTCTCCAGGGCCTGTTCATCCTTTCAGAGGTGATCCATGGGTGAGGTGTTGGAGCTTCCCCCGACTGGCTCCAAGGTCTCTCTGGACCTGAAGATGCCAGCCATGGAAGATGGGGGTTAAGCTACCCTGCCGTTGCTCTCCAGGCCCTGTATGGCACTGAGGGGACACATCGTGGAAGGGAAGAGGAGAGCACAGCATCCCTGTCGTGGCATCCCAGGGCCTCTCTTTTCCTGTGGAGGCCATCTGTAGAAGAGGTGAGCCCAACGTCCCCAGCCTGGTTCCTCAGAACCTGACTAATCCTGGGGAAGTCAGCCAAGGACAAGCAGGGCATAGTGTTCCATGCTTGTCTTCCCAGAGCTTGTCCAGGCCTGCTGAGGCCAGCCATGAAAGGGGCATGCAGCTTTGGTAGCCTGGCACCACAGTCAGTGGCTGGCCCCTGGGAGGCCATCCATGGAAGAGTGGCTGGCTCAGCTTCCCAGGCCAAGCACCCCAGGGCCTGCTGTTCTGGAGAGATGGAAGAGGTGGTACAAATCCCCAGCCTGGCAGGCACTATGGAGGATAGACATGGACAGGTGGGTGCAGATTTACCAAGCTTGCATATGCTGGCGTGGCCAGTTGTGGAAGGGTTGACACAGGCCAGCCATGGAAAAGGGAGTACAGTTTTTACAGCCTGGCAGCCCAGGGCCTAACCTGTCCTGGGGAGGCCAGGACATAGCTTCCCCAGCATAGATCCCCAGGGCATCTACAGTCTTTTAGGGGACAGCTATGGAAGATGATGGCATAGATTTCCCCACCTGGTCCCCATATTCTGTGTGCCACTGCAGAAGCCAGCTGTGGAAGACGGTAGCACAGCATCTGCATCCCTAGGGCCAATCCTGCCCTGAGAGGACCAGCTGAGGAAGAGGGGAGTACAGTGTCCCTGGCCTGACTCCTGGTAAGAAGGGTTGCTACTTACATGGCCTGGCCCCAGGCAATGGCCGGCCCTAATGAGGACAATTGAGTAAGAGGGGGACACAACTTCCCTGGCACTGCTTCCCAGGGCCTGCGCTTTCCTGGAGAGGCCAGTCATGGAAGAGGTTGGCACAGATTCCCAGGGATGTCTCCCCAGGAACTGTTCTGTCCTGGGAGGCAAGCCTTTGAAGAAATTTAACAGAGAAATAAGAGAACTAACCGATGTAATGAATCAAATGGACTTAACAGACATCTATAAAACATTCCACCCAAATAGGACAGAATATATCTTCTTCTCAGCATCTCATGGAACCTTCTCGAAAATTGTTCACATAATTGGTAACAAAGTAAACATCCACACATACAAAAAAATATTAGTAACCACCTGTGTCTTACCAGATCACCTTGGAAGGAAGTTAGAATTTAACAACAATTCTACCCCCAGAAAGCCTACAAACTCATGGAAACTGAACAGTAAACTACTGAACCATTGTTGGGTCAAGGAGAAATAAAGGAAAAAATTAAAGTCTTCCTTGAATTCAACAAAAATAAAGACACAACATACCCAAACCTAGGGGACACTATGAAAGCAGTGCTAAGAGGAAGGTTCATAGCACCAAGTGCCCACATAAAGAAAACGGAGAAAGCTCACATTAGAGACTTAACAGTACAGCTGAACACTCTAGAAAAAAAAGAAGCAGACTCACCTAGGAGGAGTAGAAGATTGGAAATAATCAAACCAAGGGCTGAAATCAACAAAACAGAAACACAGAAAACGATCCAAAGAATCAATGAAACAAAGAGCTGGTTCTTTGAGAAAACCAACAAGATTGACAAACCCCTATCCAAACTTATCAAAAGGCGGAGAGTTAACACTCAAATTAACAAGATCAGAAATAAAAAGGGGGACGTAACAACAGATACTGAGGAAATTCAGAGAATCATTAGGTCTTACTACAAAAGCCTGTATGCCACAATATTGAAAAATGTGAAAGAAATGGACATTTTTTTAGATAAGTACCATATACCAAAATTAAATCAAGACTAGGTGAATAATATAAATAAACCTATAAGTCACAAGAAAATAGAAGCTGTCATCAAAAACCTTCCAATCAAAAAAAAAGCCCAGGACCAGATGGTTTAAGGCAAAAAAACTACCAGAACTTCCAAGAAGAGCCGATACCTATACTCCTTAAGGTGTTTCACAAAATAGAAACAAAAGAGTCATTGCCAAACTCTTTTTATGAAGTTACAGTTACCCTGATACCAAAACTACACAAAGACTCAACTAAGAAAGAATTACAGACCAATCTCACTCATGAACATCGATGTAAAAATTCTCAATAAAATACTGGCAAACCGAATCCAAGAACATATTTTAAAAAAATGATCCATTATGAACCAGAGAGGCAGAGCTGTTTCAACATACAAAAATCCATCAATGTAATCCATCATATAAATAAACTGAAAGAAAAAATATGATCAGTTTATTTGATGCTGAAAAAGCATTTGACAAAATTTAACACTGCTTTATGATAAAGGTCTTGGAGAGATTAGGGATACAAGGATCATACTTAATATATACAGCAAGCCGACAGCCAACATCAAATTAAGTGGAGGGAAACTCAAAGCCATTCCACTAGATTCAGGAACAAAACAAGGCTGTCCACTGTCTCCATATCTCTTCAACATAGTGCTTGAAGTTCTAGCAATAGCAATAAGACAAATAAGGAGATCAAGGAGATTTGAATTGGAAAGGAAGAAGTCAAACTTTCATTATTTGCAGATGATATGATAGTGTACATAAGTGACCCCAATAACTCTGCCAAAGAACTCCTACAGCTGATAAATACCTTCAGTGATGAGGCAGGATACAAGATCAACTAAAAAAAAATCAGTAGCCTTTTTATACACAAAAGATAAAGAAGCAGAGAGGGAAATCAGAGAAACATCACCTTTCACAATAACCACAAATAGCATAAAGCATCTTGAGGTAACACTAACCAAAGAAGTGATAAATATATTTGACAAGAACTTTAAGACTTTGAAGTAAGAAATTAAAGAGGATACCAGAAAATGGAAGGATCTCCTATTCTCTTGGATTGGTAGGCTCAACATTGTAAAAATGGCAATTCTACCAAAGGCAATCTATAGATTCAATGCAATCCCTATCATAATCCCAACAAAATTCTTCAGTCATTGAGAGAAGAATAACCAACTTCATATGGAAAAACAAAAAACCCAGGATAGCCAAAACAATCCTATATAATAAAAGTACTTCTGGAGGCATTACCATTCCTGATTTCAAACTCTATTACAGAGCTACAGTAATTCAAACAGTTTGGTACTGGCATAAAAACAAAGATGTTGATCAATGGAATTGAATTGAAGACCTGGATACTAATCCACAAAACTATGAACACTTGATTTTCGAAAAACTAGCTAAAATTATACAATGGAAGAAAGAAAACATTTTTAACAAATGGTGCTGGCATAATTGGATGTCAACCTGTAGAAGAATGAAAATAGATCTATGTCTATCACCATGCATAAAACTCAAGTCCAAATTGATTAAAGACATCAATATAAATCTGTCCGCACTGAACGTGATAGAAGAGAAAGTGGGAAGTAGTCTGCAACACATGGGCACAGGAGACCACTTCCTACATATAACCCCAGTAGCACAGACAACAAGTGAATAAATGGGACCTCCTAAAACTGAGAAGCTTCTGTAAAGCAAAGGACACAGTCATTAAGACAAAAAGACAACCTACTGAATGGGAGAAGATCTTCACCAACCCCGCATCAGACAAAGGTCTGATCTCCAAAATATATAAAGAACTCAAGAAACTAGACATTAATTTTTTTTGCATTTCAACTTTTATTTGAAAACAACTTAAATTTTTAGACAAATGATTTTAGTATATAAATTTGATTTTGGTTTTATACAGAATATAAATATTTCCCTCATTAATCTTCCATGTGTAGGGAATTACAGGCCAGAAGAAAGATGCACTCTGCACACAAAGTACACCTCATATGTGTGGCACCGGAGACAAACAGTGTCGTGCTCCTGCACATAAATTAGGACCAAGTGGTGACATCACACATTAAGGGGGAGGAGAAAGATTCTAGCCAATCAGATTCAAGAAGCAAACAGGACATAGAATCTGCAAATAAGACCAAGTCAGCAACTTTTGTCAGGACAGTGCAGGTCTATGGGGTTTGTGAGGCTACCATGTGCATATGGATGCAACACGGAGAGTTAGGTAGAGAGGCTCAACGAGGGAGTTTTCACTAAAGCAAATAAAAAATTTCTTGTCAACTGTCAAAACAAAACAAAATGAAAGGGAGCCTGTGAGTGTTAGAACACCCAGGGAGGGTTAGAGCAGCGCCCGTGCAGCATGCTAAGTGAGTTACAGCTTCTTCATTGGTGTGGAGCAATCATTAATGGTCTCGTTTTGCCTCTTCTTTCCAAACTCAGGCATGTCTTATTTTAGATGGAGTATTGCTTTTATCTATTATTTCATCCTGTAAAAAAATGTTTAGACAATGTTCATTCTGGGCCAGAGAATGACCAGCGACCTTGTTTATAAACTGTTCCAGCCCTTGCTTCCTTTCCTCGATGAAATTGTCAGCAAATATTCCATCATCTCCTCTAAAAGGAAGCTGCCACAAAAATGCTTTCCCAGGGAGTGGGGGAACTACAACCTTGCTCTCTCTTTCTAGTTCACTTGGAAGCCACTCAAAGTCACTGTATCTTCTTCTAACAGTAGATTCCTTCAGCTTGAAGATAGGAAGATTTGTCTTGACCCTGATCTCGTAGATGGTGAACCGGCCCCAGCCGACCCCCATGGTCTGCAGGTAGCTCACATCGATCTCGAGGAAGTTGCTGGGCGGCCCGTAGGCGTCATTCAGGTCCTGTGGCTTGGTGATCTGCCGCCGGGTGTCCGCTACGGTCTCCACCATTTTGCTGTGTGACATTAAAATTTTAAATAACCCAATTAATAAATAGGGTACTGAACTGAACAAAGAATTGTCAACAGAAAAAGTTCAAATGGCCAACAGATACTTAAGGACATGTTTAACTTCCTTAGCTATCAGGGAAATACAAATCAAAACAATCATCTTACATCTGTCAGAATGGCTAAAATCAAAAACACCAATGATAGCCTATGCTGTAGAGAATTGGAGTAAGGGGAACACTCATCCACTGCTGGTGGGAATGCAAACTTGTGCAACCACTTTGGAAATCAGTGTGGCGGTTTCTCAGGAAACTGGGAATCAACCTACCTCAGGATCCAGCAATTCTACTCTTGGGAATATACCCAAGAGATGCCCAATCATACTACAAAAGCATTTGTTCAACTATGTTCATAGCAGCACTTTTTGTAATAGCCAAAACCTGGAAACAACATAGAGACCCCTCAATGGAAGAATGGATAAAGAAGGTGTGGCACATTTACACATTAGAGTTCTACTCAGCAGTAAAAAAACAATGGCATCTTGAATTTTGCATGCAAATGGATGGAAGTAGAAAACAGTATCCTGAGTGAGATAACTCAGACCCAAAAAGAGGAATATGGTTTGTACTCACTCATTAGTGGACTCTCGCCATAAACAAAAACATTGATCCTAGAGAAGCTAAGTAATAAGGTGAATCCAAAGAAAAACATATATAGATCCACCTGCAAATAGGAAGTAGACAAGTTTGCCGGGTGAAAGTTGGGATCATTGGGGTGGACGGTTGGGTAGTGGGTAAAAGAGAGGGGGAGAAGGAAGGGAAAAGGGAAGGATAGGGGAGAGCTTGTTGGAGTGGGATGGTTGAGATGGAGTGAGGGCAGGTACGGGAGCAGGGAAGAAGATATCTTAATTAAGGGAGCAATTTTAGGGTTGGCGAGAGACTTGGCTCTGGAGGGGTTCCTCAGAGTCCATAGGTATGACCCCAGCTAGGATCCTGGGCCATGAAGGAGAGGGTGCCTGAACTGGCCTTGTCCTGTAGTCAGACTGATGACTACCTTGAATGTCACCATAGAACCTTTGTTCGGCAACAGATGGAGACAGAGACCCACTCCAGAGCACTGGACTGAGCTCCCAAGGTCCAGTTGAAGAGCAGAAGGAGGGAGAACATGAGCAAGGAAGTCAGGACCACGAGTGGTTGGTCTACCCACTGAGACAGTGTGCCTGAGCTAATGGGAGCTCACTGAAGCCAGCTGAACTGGGACTGAATGAGCATGGGATCAAACTGGACTTCTGAATGTGGATGACAATGGGGGCTGACTGAGAAGCCAATGATAATAGCACTGGGATTCTATTCTACTGCATGTACTGGCTTTTTGGGATCCTAGTCTGTTTGTGTGCATACCTTCCTAGGCCTGGATGTAGTGGGGAGGGCCTTGGACTTCCCTCAGTGCAGGGTACGCTGCCTGGACTGGAGGGGGTGGTTAGTGGGGGAGCAAGAGAGAAGAGGGAGGAGGGGAAGAAGTGGAAATTTTGAATGGTTTTATTTATAAAGTAATAAAAATTAAAAAAATAGAAAAATAGAAAATTGTATTATATTAGGACCTTGGGAGCTCAGTCCGGTGCTCCAGTGTGGGCCTCTGTCTCTATCTCCATCCATCGCTAGATGAAGGTTCTATGGTGATATGCAAGATATTCATCAGTATGGCTATAGGATAGGGTCATTTCAGGTTCCCTATCCTCAGCTGCCCAAGGAAATAACTGGGGACATTGCCCTGGCACCATGTAGCCACTCCAGGTTCAAGTCTCTTGCCAACCCTTAGGTGGTTCCCTTAACTAAGATATGTGCTTCCCTGCTTCCCTATCCAACCTTCCTGTATCTCCAATCATCCCGTTTCCCCAAGTTCCCCCCATCCTCTCCTTCACACTTTTCTGTCCCCATCTCCCCTTACCCCCATCCCACCCCACCCCAAGATTCCAATTTTTTGCCCAGCAATCTTATCTACTTCCCATATCCAGGAGGATAACTATATGTTTTTCCTTGGGCTCTTATTTAGCTTCTTTAGGATCACAAATTATAGACTCAGCGGCCCCTATCCATGGCTAGAAACCAATGAGTGATTACATCCCATGATCTTCTTTTTGGGTCTGGGTTACCTCACTCAGGATAGTATTTTCTATTTCCATCCATTTGCATGCAAATTTCGAGAAGTCATTGTTTTTTACCGCAGAGTAGTACTCTAATGTATATATATTCCACACTTTCTTCATCCATTCTTCCATTGAAGGACATCTAGGTTGCTTCCAGGTTCTGCCTATTACAAATAATGCTGTTATGAACATAGTTGAACAAATGCTTTTGTCATATGATAGGGCATCTCTTGGGTATATTCCCAAATGAGGAGCAGAAGGAGGGAGAACATGAGCAAGGAAGGCAGGACCACGAGGGGTGCACCCACCCACTGAGACAGTGGGTCTGATCTATTGGGAGCTCACCAAGGCCAGCTGGACTGTGACTGAAAAAGCATGGGATAAAACTGGACTCTCTGAACATGGCGGACAATGAGAGCTGATGAGAGGCCAAGGACAATGGCATGGGGTTTTGATGCTACTTCATGTTCTGGCTTTGTGGGAGCCTAGACAGTTGGGATGCTCACCTTCCTAGACCTAGATGGAGGGGGGAGGACCGTGGACTTTCCACAGTGCAGGGAACCCTGACTGCTCTTCGGACTGGAGAGGGAGGGGGAAAGGAGTGGGGGAAGGGGGAGAGGAGTGGGAAGAGGGGGAGGGAAATGGGAGGCTGGGAGGAGGCGGAAAGTTTTTTTCAATAAAAAAGTAAAAAAAAGAAAATTGTATTATAGCAGAAAGACACTAGAACTATTAGTTTTCATATTTTTAAAAAGCAAAAGCAAAACAAAAATGAAGATATCATTTTAGCAGAACAAAGAATAAATTAAATAACATTCAGTTTCTAAAAGTTAAGTAAATACACTGTACATTACAAAAACAATCAGGGGCTGGAGGAAAAGGTAAGGCATTAGGTACAGTGGCACACAGATACAATGTAGTGGTGGGGAGGCTAGGCCTAGATTGCTGCAAGTTCAAGGTAAGCCTGAGAACACAGAGAGACTCTCATTCACAAAGTCAAAAGAAAATAAGGGCTGAAGGAAAGGTTGAACAGTTAACATAGGGTGGAGGGACAACTGAGCAGTTAACATGGGGCTGGAGGGACAGCTGAGCAGTTAATATGAAGAGGAGGGACAACTGAGAAGTTAACATGGGGTGGAGGGACAGCTGAGCAGTTAACACGGGATGGAGGGACAACTGAGCAGTTACCATGGGCTGGAGGCACAACTGAACAGTTAACACAGGATGGAGGGACAACTGAGCAGTTACCATGGGGCTGGAGGGACAACTGAGCAGTTAACATGGGGTGGAGGGATCCAACATTCTGCTGTTTACAAGAAACACACCTCAAGCACAAAGACAGACACCTACTCAGAGTAAAGGGTTGGGATAAGGCTTATCAAGTAAATGGACCTAAGAAACAAGCAGGTGTGGCCATACTAATTTCTAACAAAGTTGACTTCAAACTTAATCAGAAGAGATGGAGAGGGACATTTTATGCTCATAACAGGAGCAATTCATCAGGATGAAGTCTCAATCCTGAATACCTATGCCCCTAATGTAAAAGCACCCACTTATGTAAAAGAAATATTGCTAAAACTCAAGGCAGACATCAAATCACACACACACTAGTAGTAGGAGACTTCAACACTTCTCTTTCACTAATGGACAGGTCAATGAGACAGAAACCTAACAGAGAAATAAGAGAATTAATGGAGGTAATGAATCAAATGGACTTAACAGACATCTATAGAACATTCCTCCCAAATAGGAAAGAATATACCTTCTTCTCAGCATCTCATGGAACATTCTCAAAAATTGACCACATACTCAGTAACAAAGCAAACTTCCACAGTTACAAAAAAATATTAGTAACCACCTGTGTCTTATCAGATCACCATGGATTAAAGTTAGAATTCAACAACAATGCTACCCCAGAAAGCCTACAAACTCATGGAAACTGAACAGTCAACTACTGAACCACACTTGGATCAAGGAAGAAATAAAGAAAGAAATTAAAGTCTTTCTTGAATTCAATGAAAATAAAGAAACAACATACTCAAACTTATGGGACACTAAGAAAGCAGTCCTAAGAGGAAAGTTCATAGCACTAAGTGCCCACTTAAAGAAAACAGAGAAAGCACACATTGGAGACTTAACAGCCAACCTGAAAGCTCCAGAAAAAAAGAAGCAGACTGACCTAGGAGAAGTAGAAGACTCGAAATAATCAAACTGAGGGCTGAAACCAACAAAATAGAAACACAGAAAACAATCCAAGGAATGAATGAAACAAAAAGCTGGTTCCTGGAGAAAATCCACAAGATTGGTAAATCCCTATCCAAACTAATCAAATCGCAGAGAGAGAGAATACGCAAATTAATAAGATCAGAAATGAAAAGGGGGACATAACCACAGACCCAGAGGAAATTCAGAGAATTATTAGATCTTACTACAAAAGTCTGTATGTCACAAAACTGGAAAATGTAAAAGAAATGGACACTTTTTTAGATAAATACCATATACCAAAATTAAACCAGGACCAGGTGAACAATCTAAATAGACCTGTTAGTCACGAAGAATTAGAAGCTGTTATCAAAAATCTCCCTTCCAAAAAAAGTCCAGGACCAGATAGTTTCACTGCGGAATTCTACCAGAGCTTCCAAGAAGACCTAATACCTATACTCCTTAATGTATCTCACAATATAGAAACAGAAGAGTCATTGCCAAATTCCTTTTATGGAGCTACAGTAACTCTGATACCAAAATCACACAAACACTCAAACAGGAAAGAATTACAGGCCAATCTCACTCATGAGCATTGATGCAAAAATCCTCAATAAAATACTGGCAAACGGAATCCAAGAACACATTAGAAAAATTATCCATTACAATCAAGTAGGCTTCATCCCAGAGATGCAGGGCTGGTTTAACATACGCAAATCTATCAATGTAATCCATCATATAAATAAAATGAAAGAAAAAAACCATATGATTGTTTCATTAGATGCTGAAAAAGCATGTGACAAAATTCAACATCCCTTTATGATAAAAGTCTTGGAGAGATTAATAATACAAGGGTCATACCTAAATATAATAAAAGCTATTTACAGCAAACCGACAGCTAACATCAAATTAAACAGAGCGAAACTTAAAGCCATTCCACTAAAATCAGGAACATGACAGGGCTGTCCACTCTCTACATACCTCTTCAATATAGTGCTTGAAGTTCTAGCGATAGCAATAAGACAACATAAGGGGATCAAAGGGATTCAAATTGGAAAGGAAGAAGTTAAAATTTCATTATTTGTAGATGATATGATAGTGTACATAAGCGCCCCCAAAAACTCCAGCAAAGAACTCCTACAGATGATAAACACCTTTAGTAGCGTGGCAGGATACAAGATCAATTACAAAAAATCAGTTGCCCTCCTATACACAAAGGATAAGGAAGCAGAGAGGGAAATCAGAGAAGCATCACCCTTCATGATAGCCACAAACAGCATAAAATATCTTGGCATAACTCTAACCAAGGAAGTGAAGGATCTATTTGACAAGAACTTTAAGTCTTTGAAGAAAGAAATTGAGGAAGATAACAGAAAATGGAAGGATCTCCCTTGCTCTTGGACTGGCAGGATAACATAGTAAAAATGCCAATTCTACCAAGGGCAATTTATAGATTCGATTCAATCCCCATTAAAATCCCATCAAAATTCTTCACAGATCTTGAGAGGACATTAATCAATTTTAGATGGAAAAACAAAAAACCCAGGATAGCCAAAACAATCTTATACAATAAAAGAACTTCTGGAGGCATTACCATTCCTGACTTCAAACTATATTACATAACTTCAGTATTGAAAACAGCTTGGTATTGGCATAAAAACAGAGAAGTCGATCAATGGAATCAAGTAGAAGACGCTGAATTTAACCCACAAACTTATGAACACCTGATTTTTGATAAAGGAGCTAAAAGTATTCAATGGAAGAAAGCATCTTCAACAAATGGTGCTGGCAGAACTGGTTGTCAACCTGTAGAAGAATGAAAATAGATCCATATCTATCGCCATGCACAAAACTCAAGTCCAAATTGATTAAAGACCTCAATATCAGTCTGAACACACTGAACCTGATAGAAGAAAAAGTGGGAAGTACTCTACAACATATGGGCACAGGAGATCACTTCGTACGTATATCCCCAGCAGCACAGACATTAAGGACAACATTGAATAAATGGGTCCTCCTGAAACTGAGAAGCTACTCTAAAGAAAAGGACACTGTCACTAAGACAAAAAGGCAACCCACTGACTGGGAGATGCTCTTCATCTTCATCAACCCTGCAACAGACAAAGGTCTGATCTCCAAAATATATAAAGAACTCAAAAAACTAGACTTTAAAATGCTAATTAACCCAATTAAAAAATGGGGCACTGAACTGAACAGAGAATTCTCAACAGAAGAAATTCAAATGGCCAAAAGACACTTAAGGTCATGCTCAACCTCCTTAGTGATAAGGGAAATGCAAATTAAAACAATTTTGAGATACCATCTTACACCTGTCAGAATGGCTAAAATTAAAACCACCAATGATAGACTTTGCTGGAAAGGCTGTGGAGTAAAGGGCACACTCATCTATTGCTGGTGGGAATGCAAACTTGTGCAACCACTTTGGAAATCAGTGTGGCAATTTCTCAGGAAATTTGGGATCAACCTACCCCAAGATCCAGTAATACCACTCTTGGGAATATACCCAAGAGATGCCCTATCATATGACAAAAGTATTTGTTCAACTATGTTCATAGCAGCGTTGTTTGTAATAGGCAGAACCTGGAAACAACCTAGATGCCCTTCAATGGAAGAATGGATGAAGAAAGTGTGGAATATATACATACTGGAGTACTACTCAGTGGTAAAAAACAATGACATCGTGAATTTTGCATGCAAATGGATGGAAATAGAAAACACTATCCTGAGTGAGGTATCCCAGACCCAAAAAGAGGAACATGGTTCACTCATAATTGGTTTCTAGCCATAAATAAAGGACAGTGTTCATGTAATTTGTGATCCTAGAGAAGCTAAATAAGAAGGTGAACCCAAAGAAAAACGTATAGTCATTTGCCTGGATAGGGGAATTAGACAAGATTGCTGGGCAAAAACTGGGAACTTGCGGGTGAGGTGGCATGGGGCTAAGGGGAAATGGGGTGAGAAACGTGAGAAGGGGAGGTTGGTGGGAGTTTGGGGGAATGGGATGGTTGGGATATAGGAAGGGTGGAAACGGGAGCAGAGAAATATATATCCTAATTAAGGGAGCCATCTTAGGTTTGGCAGGAGACTTGACTCTAGAGGGGCTCACAGGTATCCAGGGAGATGTCCCCAGCTGGTACCTTGGACCCCTGAGGAAAGAAAACCTGAAATGACCCTATCCTATACTGATGAATATCTTGCATAACACTTTAGAACATTCATCTGGCCATGGATCGAGATAGAGACAGAGACCCAATTTGGAGCAACGGTTGAGCTCTTAAGGTCCAAAAGAGGAGCAGAGGAGAGAGAACAAGAGCAAGGATGTCATGTCCACGAGGGGTGCACCCACCCACTGTGACAGTGGAACTGATCTATTGGGAGCCCACCAAGGCCAACTGGACTGGGACTGAGTAAGCATGGGTTGAAACCGGACTCTCTGAACATGGCGGACAATGAAGGCTGATGAGAAGCCAAGGAAAATGGCACTAGGTTTCGATCTTAATACATGAACTGGCTTTGTGAGAGCCTAGCCTGTTTGGATGCTCACCTTCCTGGACCTAGATAGAAGTGGGAGGACCTTGGACTTCCCGCAGGGCAGGGAATTTGAACTGCTCTTCTTTATGAGAGGGGGGGGAATGGAGTGAGGGGAGGGGGAGAGGAGTAAAGAGAGGGGGAGGGGAGTGGGGGAGGGGGCAATGTGTGGTTGGAGGTTGAGGGAAATGGGGAGGAGGCAGAAATTTTAATTAAAAAAGAATAAAATAAATTTAAAAAAGAAGTACGATTCCCATGGAAAAGAGCAAGTGTGAAATACGCTGAAGAATATCAGAATGTAACAGCACTCTCTGATCCTCTGATCCTCTGTAAAGCTCTCAAACACAAAGGCATGCTCAAAGATGAAAGCAACCTCAATGCTCTATATGACCTTGATCATTGCATGTCATTTGAGCATAGCAAATTCTCCTAATCAGGTAACCACTGGTTAAAATATAAATAATATGGGCAAATCTATATATTTCTCTTAAAACACATATTTCTCTCTATCTCAAGCCCTGATGACAAATTTGGGAAGCTCTTCAGATCCTAGAGGGAGAAAAAGTCTATCCTGCAGACACAAACACCAAGAATCAAGTGTGACATACAGAGACAGCTCATCACCTAAACAGTGAACAATCTGAGCAAGAGAGAGATTTAAAGCCTAAAGCCCAGTAAAAACCTTTCTGCAGCGACCGGGATCGTGGGTGAGGCGGCGGCGGAGGCAGCGGCGGCTTGGCAGGCAGGTTAAAGCTTCAGGGGCAGCTGATGCCATGATCCTGCTGGAGGTGAACAACTGCATGATTGAGGAGACGCTCACTCTTGTTCGAGAACACAGCCGCCGGAAACAAACCAGACGCTGTAAAAGTAACATTTGCAGATTTTGATGGCGTCCTTTATCATATTTCAAATCCTAATGGAGACAAAACAAAAGTGATGGTCAGTATTCCTTTGAAATTCTACAAGGAACTTCAGGCACATGGTGCTGATGAGTTATTAAAGAGAGTATACCAGAATTTCTTGGTAAACCCAGAATTAGGATACAACGTTTCTTTGCTATTCGATCTTGAAAATCTGCCTGCATCCAAGGATTGATTCTCTTGTACAGCAGGCTGTTATGTTGAAGCAAAATTGCTTTGCCTCTGTCTTTGAGAAATACTTCCAGTTCCAAGAAGAGGGCAAGGAAGGAGAGTACAGAGCGGTTATCCATTGCCGGGAGGATGAGACCATGTATGTGGAATCTAAAACAGACAGAGTCACAGTAGTCTTCAGCATGGTGTTTAAGGATGACGACGATGATGTCATTGGAAAGATCTTTATGCAGGAGTTCAAAGAAGGATGAAGAGCGAGCCCCCCAGATCCTTTTTAGCCACAGGGAACCTTTCCTAGAGCTGAGAGACACAGATGCTGTCATGGGTGACCACATTGGCTACATCACCTTCGTGCTCTTCCCTCGCCACACCAATGCCACTGCTCGAGACAACACCATCAACCTGATCCACACTTTCTGGGACTATCTGCACTCCCACATTAAGTGCTCTAAGGCCTATATTCATACACGAATGCGAGCAAAACCATCTGACTTCCTTAAGGTGCTCAACCGGTCACGCCCAGATGCCGAGAAAAAAGAAATGAAAACAATCACGGGAGAGACATTTTCATCCCGCTAAGGCTTGGGAACTGAAAGAAGCTCTGTTGATGGAAGGATGGACTGCTTGCTACTGGATAATCATAGCCCTTCATGTTGCACCTCTCCAGGTTCCTCAGGGATTCTCCATTTGGGTTCCATTTTGTACGAGTTTGGCAAATAACCTGCAGAAACGAGCTCTGATTGCAAGAACTTCACAGTTCCCAAGAATTTAAGAAAAGAAAAAAATTTCCAATTGATCAACTTAATTCCTTTCTTTTATTTTTCCGTCCCTCACTCCCCTTTCTTTTCTCCTTTTCCAAGCTGTTTGCTTTGCAGTATGTTACTGGTAATGAGTTGCAGATAATGCAATCTTAACTTGATTTCTTCTCAGTATTTGAGTTCAAAACTCCTGTATCTAAAGAAATCCGGTTGGGGTCATTAATAAAGTAAATCTGTCTATCAAAGAAAACCAAAAACAACCTTTCTGAAGGCTATTTTTCACCACTATCGTGGTTCATGCTAGAAATAGTTAAAAATATGGTACTTACAAGAAAGAAGACTCAGGTTGTCAAACTTGTTGACAAGTGTTTTTATCTAGTCGTCTGATAGCATCTATGGCCACAGGAGTCAGGGGTGGGTTTACAAAGAGAACTGGGGATAGAAAGCTCCAATCTGTTAAGGATGTATTGTGGATACTGAAGTGATATTCCTGAACTGATAGATATTCCCATTCCTTAGTGGTCGGGCACAAAAGAACAAGTAGAATCTGAAAACTGTTCAATCTTTCAAAGAAGATGTCACCAATTTGTTGTCAGGAAGCCATAAATAAATAGACTCAGGAGGGCGGAGGCAGATGGCAGTGGGGCTAGGTGAGGAGTTGGCAGTGGTGAGGGGTTGGGGCACGGGGATGTGGGATGGAGGGAGGAGACGGTGCCCGGTGCCCGAGTGCCATGGGAGTATGGCCGGGCCATGGGAGCTGGTGTGGCGGGTGCTGCAAGTGCTGATCTGCCTGTACAGTGCTCACCTCCTGGCTCTGCTTTTGCTTCCCCTGGAACTGTATCTGGAGCAGCTGCTGTTGTGCCGCCTCTACTGCGGTCCTAGCACTGCTCGGCTTCACGCTCAGCAAGCCCTAGCTATTGGCAGGAACCAGCATCATCACCTGCACCCTCACTGTGCCCCAGGCTGGCTGCCATCCCACCCAGGCTGTGCTGGGCTTCGGAGGGCGGGTTCCTGCACAAGCTGCTACTGCACATGGGCCTGCTGGTCCTCCTTGGAGCATGAGCCCAGCTTCTCAGACACTGCGAGCCTCAGTGGTGTGGTGTATGGCCTTGGGGATCTCTACATTAGTGTCTAAGACCACCAAGGCCTATTCAAAAAATAATTCCAGATTAATGGATGAAATTTTGAAACAACAACAGGAACTTTTGGGCCGAGATTATTCCAAATAATCACTAGAATTTGCAAGTAGTAATGACAAAGACGACCAAGTTTTTTTTTTTTTTTTTTTTTTTTTTTTTTTTTTTATTATATATTTTTTTTTATTCTTTTTTAATTAAAATTTCCAACTGCTCCCCGTTTCCCATTTCCCTCCCCTCCTCCAACACATTGCCCCCTCCCCCCTCTCCCCTCCCCTATCCCCACTCCTCTTCTCCTCCCCCCAGTCCATTCCCCCTCCCTCTCGCTACTGAAGAGCAGTCCAAATTCCCTGCCCTACAGGAAGACCAAGGTCCTCCCACTTCCATCCAGGCCCAGGAAGGTGAGCATCAAAACAGGCTAAGCTCCCACAAAGCCAGTTCATGTATTAGGATCGAAACCTAGTGCCATTGTCCTTGGCTTCTCATCAGCCTTCATTGTCCGCCATGTTCAGAGAGTCCAGTTTCAACCCATGCTTATTCAGTCCCAGTCCAGCTGGCCTTGGAGAGCTCCCAATAGATCAGTTCCACTGTCACTGTGGGTGGGTGCACGCCTCGTGGTCCTGATTTCCTTGCTCATGTTCTCCCTCCTTCTGCTCTTCATTTGGACCTTAAGAGCTCAGACGGTTGATCCAAATTGGGTCTCTGTCTCTCTCTCGATCCATCGCCAGATGAAAGTTCCTGTGCCATTCTCCTTGGCCTCTCGTCAGCTCTCATTGTCCGCCACATTCCGAGAGTCCGGTTTTATCCCATGTTTTTTTCAGTAGCAGTCCAGCTGACCTTGGTGAGCTCCCAATAGATCGGCCCCACTGTCTCAGTGGTTGGGTGCACCCCTCATGGTCCTGACTTCCTTGTTCATGTTCTCTCTCCTTCTGCTCCTCATTATAACCTTGGGAGCTCAGTCCGGTGCTCCAGTGTGGGTCTCTGGCTCTATCTCCATCCATCGCTAGATGAAGGTTCTATGGCGATATGCAAGATATTCATCAGTAAGATTATAGGATAGGTTCATTTCAGGTTCCCTATCCTCAGGTGCCCCAATGAACTAACTGGGGACATTGCCCTGGGCATCTGGTAGCCATTCCAAGTTCAAGTCTCTTGTCACCCCTTAGGTGGCTCCCTTACCTAAGGTATGAGTTTCCCTGCTCCCCTATCCAACCTTTCTTTATCCCCATTCACCCCGATTCCCCCAGTTCCCCTCATCCTCTCCTTCACACTTTTCTCTCCCCATCACCCCTCATCCCCATCCCACCCCACCCCCAAGATTCCAATTTTTTGCCCATCAGTCATGACTATTTCCCATAGCTGGGAGGATATCTATATGTTTTCCCTTGGGTTTACCCTCTTGTTTAGCTTCTTTAGGATCACAAATTATAGACTCAGTGGCCCCTATCCATGGCTAGAAACCAATTATGAGTGAGTACATCCCATGTTCTTCTTTTTGGGTCTGGGTTACCTCACTAAGGATCGTATTTTCTATTTCCATCCATTTGCATGCAAAATTCGAGAAGTCATTGTTTTTTACCGCAGAGTAGTACTCTAATGTGTATATATTCCACACTTTCTTCATCCATTCTTCCATTGAAGGGCATCTAGGTTGCTTCCAGGTTCTGGCTATTACAAATAATGCTGCTATGAACATAGTTGGACAAATGCTTTTGTCATATGATAGGGCATCTCTTGGGTATATTCCCAAGAGTGGTATTGCTGGGTCCAGGGGTAGGTTGATCCCAATTTTTCTGAGAAACCGCCACACTGATTTCCAAAGTGGTTGCACAAGTTTGCAGTCCCACCAGCAATGGATGAGGGTACCCCTTTCTCCACAACCTCTCCAGCAAAGGCTATCCTTGGTGTTTTTGATTTTAGCCATTCTGACAGGTGTAAGATGATATCTCAAAGTTGTTTTGATTTGCATTTCTCTGATCGCTAAGGAGGTTGAGCATGACCTTAAGTATCTTTTGGCCATTTTAACTTCTTCTGTTGAGAATTCTCTGTTCAGTTCAGTGCCCCATTTTTTAATTGGGTTAATTATCCTTTTAAAGTCTAGTTTCTTGAGTTCTTTATATATTTTGGAGATCAGACCTTTGTCTGTTGCGGGGTTGGTGAAGATCTTCTCCCAGTCAGTAGGCTGCCTTTTTGTCTTAATGACAGTGTCCTTTGCTTTACAGAAGCTTCTCAGTTTCAGGAGGTCCCATTTATTCAATGTTGTCCTTAATGTCTGTGCTGCTGGGGTTATACATAGGAAGCGATCTCCAGTGCCCATATGTTGTAGGGTACTTCCCATTTTCTCTTCTATCAGGTTCAGTGTGTTCAGATTGATATTGAGGTCTTTGATCCATTTGGACTTGAGTTTTGTGCATGGTGATAGATATGGGTCTATTTTCATTCTTCTACAGGTTGACATCCAATTGTGCCAGCACCATTTGTTGAAGATGCTTTCTTTCTTCCATTGTATACTTTTAGCTCCTTTATCAAAAATCAGTTGTTCATAGGTTTGTGGGTTAAAATCCGGGTCTTCTATACGATTCCATTGGTCGACTTCTCTGTTTTTATGCCAGTACCACGCTGTTTTCATTACTGTAGCTCTGTAATAGAGTTTGAAGTCAGGGATGGTAATGCCTCCAGAAGTTCCTTTATTGTATAAGATTGTTTTGGCTATCCTGGGTTTTTTGTTTCTCCATATAAAGTTGATTATTGTCCTTTCAAGATCTGTGAAGAATTTTGATGGGATTTTAATGGGGATTGCATTGAATCTATAAATTGCCCTTGGTAGAATTGCCATTTTTACTATGTTGATTCTCCCAATCCAAGAGCAAGGGAGATCCTTCCATTTTCTGGTATCCTCTTCAATTTCTTTCTTCAATGCCTTAAAGTTTTTGTCAAATAGATCTTTCACTTCCTTGGTTAGAGTTACCCCAAGATATTTTATGCTGTTTGTGGCTATCGTGAAAGGTGATGATTCTCTTATTTCTCTCTCTGCTTCCAGATCCTTTGTGTATAAGAGGGCGACTGATTTTTTGGAGTTGATCTTGTATCCTGCCACATTACTAAAGGCGTTTATCAGCTGTAGGAGTTCTTTGGAGGAGTTTTTGGGGTCGCTCATGTACACTATCATATCATCTGCAAATAATGCAAGTTTAACTTCTTCCTTTCCAATTTGAATCCCCTTTATCCCCTTATGTTGTCTTATTGCTATTGCTAAAACTTCGAGAACTATATTGAAGAGGTATGGAGAGAGTGGACAGCCTTGGCGTGTTCCTGATTTTAGTGGGATGGCTTTAAGTTTCTCTCCATTTAATTTGATATTAGCTGTCGGCTTGCTGTATATAGCTTTAATTATATTTAGGTATGACCCTTGTATCCCTAATCTCTCCAAGACTTTTATCATAAAGGGATGTTGAATTTTGTCAAATGCTTTTTCAGCATCTAATGAAACGATCATATGGTTTTTTTCTTTCAGTTTATTTATATGATGGATTACATTGATAGATTTGCGTATGTTAAACCAGCCCTGCATCTCTGGTATGAAGCCTACTTGATCATAATGGATAATTTTTCTAATGTGTTCTTGGATTCGGTTTGCCAGAATTTTGTTGAGGATTTTTGCGTCGATGTTCATGAGTGAGATTGGCCTGTAATTCTCTTTCTTGGTTGTGTCTTTGTGTGGTTTTGGTATCAGAGTTACTGTAGCTTCATAAAAGGAATTTGGCAATGACTCTTCTGTTTCTATATTGTGAAATACATTAAGGAGAATAGGTATTAGGTCTTCTTGGAAGTTCTGGTAGAATTCTGCATTGAAACCATCTGGTCCTGGACTTTTTTTGGAAGGGAGGTTTTTGATAACAGCTTCTAATTCTTCACGACTAACCGGTCTATTTAGGTTGTTCACCTGGTCCTGGTTTAACTTTGGTAAATGGTATTTATCTAAAAAAGCGTCCATTTCTTTTACATTTTCCAGTTTTGTGGCATACAGGCCTTTGTAGTAAGATCTAATGATTCTCTGAATTTCCTCTGTGTCTGTGGTTATGTCTCCCTTTTCATTTCTGATCTTATTAATTTGCAAATTCTCTCTCTGCCGTTTGATTAGTTTGGATAGGGGTTTATCAATCTTGTTGATTTTCTCCAGGAACCAGCTTTTTGATTCATTGATTCTTTCAATTGTTTTCTGTGTCTCTATTTTGTTGATTTCAGCCCTCAGTTTGATTATTTCCAGTCTTCTACCCCTTCTAGGTGAGTCTGCTTCTTTTTTTTCTAGAGCTTTCAGGTGGGCTGTTAAGTCTCCAATGTGTGCTTTCTCTGTTTTCTTTAAGTGGGCAGTTAGTGCTATGAACTTTCCTCTCAGAACTGCTTTCATAGTGTCCCATAGGTTTGAGTATGTTGTTTCTTTATTTTCATTGTCTTCAAGGAAGAGTTTAATTTCTTTCTTTATTTCTTCCTTAATCCAGGAATGGTTCAGTAGTTGACTATTCAGTTTCCATGAGTTTGTAGGCTTTCTGGGGGTAGCATTGTTGCAGAATTCTAGCTTTAATCCATGGTGATCTGATAAGATACAGGTGGTTATTAATATTTTTTTGTAACTGTGGATGTTTGCTTTGTTACCGAGTATGTGGTCGATTTTTGAGAAGGTTCCATGAGCTGCAGAGAAGAAGGTATATTCTTTCCTATTTGGGTGGAATATTCTATAGATGTCTGTTAAGTCCATTTGATTCATTACCTCCATTAATTCTCTTATTTCTCTGTTAGGTTTCTGTCTACTTGACCTGTCCATTGGTGAGAGAGGAGTATTAAAGTCTCCTACTATTAATGTGTGCGGTTTGATGGCTGCCTTGAGTTTTAACAATGTTTCTTTTACGTACGTGGGTGCTTTTATATTAGGGGCATAGATATTCAGGATTGAGACTTCATCCTGATGAATTGTTCCTGTTATGAGTAGAAAATGTCCCTCTCCATCTCTCCTGATTGATTTAAGTTTGAAGTCAACTTTGTTAGAAATTAGTATGGCCACCCCTGCTTGTTTCTTAGGTCCATTTACTTGATAAGCCTTATCCCAACCCTTTATTCTGAGTAGGTGCCTGTCTTTGTGGTTGAGGTGTGTTTCTTGTAAACAGCAGAATGTTGGATCCTGTTTTCGTATCCAATCTCTTAGCCTGTGCCTTTTTATAGGTGAGTTGAGTCCATTGACATTAAGTGATATTAATGACCAGTGGTTGTTAACTCCGGTCATTTTTTAAGTTGGAAATTTTGTGTGTTTCCCTTCTTTGTGTTGCGCTGGTGAAGGGTCTCTAGTTGTCTGAGATATTGTGGTCATTGTTGGACTCCTTGGTTAGTGATTTTCCTTCTATTACTTTCTGTAAGGCTGGATTTGTGGCTACGTATTGTTTAAATTTGTTTTTGTCCTGGAAAATTTTGTTTTCTCCATTTATAGTGAACGAAAGCTTGGCTGGGTATAGTAGTCTGGGCTTGCATCCATGGTCTCTTAGTTTCTGCAGTACATCTATCCAGGACCTTCTGGCTTTCATGGTTTCCATAGAGAAGTCAGGTGTAAGTCTGATAGGTTTACCTTTATAAGTAACTTGGCCTTTTTCCTTTGCTGCTCTTAGTATTCTTTCTTTATTCTGTATGCTTTGTGTTTTGATTATTATATGGCGAGAGGATGTTTTTTTTTGATCCAGCCTATTCGGTGTTCTGTATGCTTCTTGAATCTTCATAGGTATATCTTTCTTTAGGTTGGGAAAGTTTTCTTCTATAATTTTATTAAATATATTTTCTGGACCGTTGAGCTGCGCTTCTTCTCCTTCTTCTATTCCTATTATTCTTAGGTTTGGTCTTTTTATTGTGTCCCATATTTCCTGAATGTTTTGTGATGAGAATTTGTTGGCCTTGCTGTTTTCTTTGATCAGCGTGTTTATTTTCTCTATGGTATCTTCAGAATCTGAGATTCTTTCTTCTATCTCTTGTATTCTGTTGGTTATGCTTGCTTCTGTAGTCTCTATTCGTTTACCTAGATTTTCCCTGTCCAGCTGACCTTCTGTTTGTGTTTTCTTCTTTGCCTCCATTTCAGTTTTTAAGTCTTGAACTGTTTCCATTATCTGTTTGATTGTTTTTCCTTGGTTTCCTAGGGTATCATTCACTGATTTACTCAATTCTTCAAACTTTCTGTTATACTTCTCATCCATTTCTATAAGGGCATTTTTTACATGTTGTTTAAGGGCGTCAATCACTTTCATAAAGTCAATTTTATCTACTTCTTCATGATTAAGGTGTTCATGTCCACCTGTTGGGAGGTCGCTGGGTTCTGGTGGTTTCATATAGTTTTTCAGATTGTTAGGTGAATTCTTGCATTGGCGCCTGCCCATCTCTTTCTCCGAATGCTCCCCTCTGGATCTTCTTTTACCGGATCAGGTCTCCTTGCCTACTGATGTACCTTCCCAGTGATGGCTCTCTGCAGTGCTAGTCTCCTGGTGTTATAGTGATGTCTCTCCTTGCTTGTTGCAGGCAGGCCAGTGAGACAAAGGAGGTCTCGCCTGCCTACTTGCCCTGAGGATTTGCCCCCAGCGCCAGACAGACTGAGCTGGATGGTGTTATGTGTCCAAAGAGGAAAGGGGACAGAAGGAAGAAGGGTTCTGGATGCAAGCTGGGTGGGACAAGAAGAGAGAGGCAGTATGGGGGGGTAGAGCCCCTGCAGGGAGCCCGGGGAGTATAGGGAGGGGGATGAGGAACTTCAGAGTTCCCTGTCCAGGGCTGCTTCCGCCGCCACTGGTCACAAACTCACCGCCCTGCTGTCTCTCCTGGTGCCGAGATCAGATCTCCTTGCAGGTTGGGTAGTTCGTAAACAAAGCGCCTACCTTGGTTGGTGCAGGCGGGCCAGTGAGACAAAGGAGGTCTCGCCTGCCTACTTGCCCTGAGGGTTTGCCCCCAGCGCCAGACAGACTGAGCTGGATGGTGTTATGTGCCCAAAGAGGAAAGGGGACAGAAGGAAGAAGGGTTCTGGATGCAAGCTGGGTGGGACAAGAAGAGAGAGGCAGTATGGGGGGGTAGAGCCTCTGCAGGGAGCCCGGGGAGTATAGGGAGGGGGATGAGGAACTTCAGAGTTCCCTGTCCAGGGCTGCTTCCGCCGCCACTGGTCACAAACTCACCGCCCTGCTGTCTCTCCTGGTGCCGAGATCAGATCTCCGTGCAGGTTGGGTAGATCGTAAACAAAGCGCCTACCTTGGTTGGTGCAGGCGGGCCAGTGAGACAAAGGAGGTCTCGCCTGCCTACTTGCCCTGAGGGTTTGCCCCCAGCGCCAGACAGACTGAGCTGGATGGTGTTATGTGCCCAAAGAGGAAAGGGGACAGAAGGAAGAAGGGTTCTGGATGCAAGCTGGGTGGGACAAGAAGAGAGAGGCAGTATGGGGGGGTAGAGCCCCTGCAGGGAGCCCGGGGAGTATAGGGAGGGGATGAGGAACTTCAGAGTTCCCTGTCCAGGGCTGCTTCCGCCGCCACTGGTCACAAACTCACCGCCCTGCTGTCTCTCCTGGTGCCGAGATCAGATCTCCGTGCAGGTTGGGTAGTTCGTAAACAAAGCGCCTACCTTCGTTGGTGCAGGCGGGCCAGTGAGACAAAGGAGGTCTCGCCTGCCTACTTGCCCTGAGGGTTTGCCCCCAGCGCCAGACAGACTGAGCTGGATGGTGTTATGTGCCCAAAGAGGAAAGGGGACAGAAGGAAGAAGGGTTCTCACGACCAAGTTTTAAATTGCCCTTCAACAGTGAAGGAGCTGTCCCCAGAAGATGGAAACGCAGATATTCTGAGAGCTGCTCAGGACTTTTGCTCAGCAGCAGAGGACACACAGAGATTTGGAAGTAGATCTGCTAGACGGCTTACTTAGTTCACACGGTTTCCCTGACCCTGAGTTAGTATTGAAGTTTGGTCCTGTGGACAGCACCTTAGTCTTTCTTCACTGGCAAATCAGATTGACTGAGACCTTCTCTTGCCTTCTCACCTAAAAACTCAGTTATGAGGAGATTTTCTCTGCCCTTCATCAGAGTGCCTGGGAAAGTAGCGGTTCCTGGTTGTGTAATATGACATCAGGCTTTTGGAGAAAAGGACCCAATTGATTCTGATGGTTACAAAGTACATATAAAACCTTGTACACATCTAGGAAAAAAATATAAAAACCCAGGACCAAAGCACCCATGATTCAGGCTTTTGTTAGCCAAGTGTTCTACAGCATAAGTGCCAACCTATTGCTCTGAAGGAACAACACACTAAGATAGTAAGAAGAGGCTGCAGAATATGCTAAACTTTTCGCCAAGAGAATGAAAAAAGCCAAGAACAGATTGTCAAGAGATGTAGGTTGTCCTCATTGAAAGTTTCTACTTCTAAATCTCAGACCAGTCAAAAGTAAGAGTAATGGGGCCAGAGAGATGACTCAAGTTAAGAGGACTGGCTGCTAAACCAAAGAACCCAGGTTCGATTGCCAGGATAGCAGCTAACAATGATCCACAACTCCAGTTCCCTTTTCTGGCCTCTGTGGACATTGTGTGAATGCAGTGCACAGACTACATGCAGGCAAAATACCCACGTACATTAAAAAGTAATAAAAAGTATCTGAAACCAAGGTTTTATTATAAGGGTTATAAAATAACAAATAAATAAAAAGTTTTATAGTTAAAAAACCTCAAGCAGTTACTGCCTTACTTGATAAGTACAATTTTGAATCTTGAATTATTTCAAAGACATTAGAGTAGGCCTAATATTTATATTAATATATTTAAAGTATTTCCTAACATTATTACACTAAAAGTATAACGCAGGTTCAAAAAGAAAAAGATAAATAACCTGGTGTTATCAACCTCACTTCTGCTAGATTGAACAAGATATCCTGAAGCAGGCCTTTTCTAGATTAACAACTTAGTGCCAACAGAGACACCAAGTTTCACTATGAAGAAAAGTCACTTGGGAATTAAAGAGAAGCAAAATGCAACAAATACACTTACTCCTTTTGGAAAGCTGTGCACAGAGGGGAACCGAATCCAAAGACCAAGCACATCTGTGCATCTGGGCTGTAACCATTCTGCAGTAATGTTTCCAGTCATTCTTCCTGTCCTCCGAACGCTGCTGAGTAAACAGGGCTCACTTTGTCTGCACCAGTGTCACAAGTCCGGTTAGTAAGCGGTATTAACAAGTCCAAGATCCTTCAAATACACAAACGGGAGGAATATTTACTATAGGAGATTTGTCTGTTGTCCTTGTTCACTTTTATTTGTCTTACAACCATCCTTACCGATGATCCCAAATCCAATTTTATGTTTAGTATTTCAGAACCTAATAAATCATTAAAAATCAAAAATTAATGACGTCTTGATATATGCATGCAAGTGAGTGGAACTAGAAAAACCAATAGTGAGTGAGGAAACCCAGACCCAGAAATATGAACATGGTATGGACTCACTCAAATGTTGATACTAGCTGTAAAGCAAAAAATAGTGAGCCTATTGTATGTTGAAAAAAAGAAGGTAACACACCATACTCTTCAGCGTGAAAAAAAACTCCAGTCCAAGTGATTCAAAAGCCTCACATAAAAACATATATACTGAACCTGATAGAAGAAATGTTAGGGAAGAGCCTGGAATGCATTGCTACAGGAGACTCCTTCATAAACAAAGCAGTGATAGTGCAGGCACTAAGATCAACTATTAATATAAGGGACCTCAAAAAACTAAAATCTCCTAGAAAGCAGAGAACACTGGCAAGAGGACAAAACAACTGCTTACAGACTGGAAACTGATTTTCCCTAATCATACATCTAATAGTGAGATCAATCACAAATCGAAAAACACTGCGAGTCCATGTACAAGTCTGTGATCCCTGCTGAAGAGTGCAGCTGGGCTGGGCTCTTCTCCTTCCAGGTTCTGCTCTCCATGCACCAGCAGCTGTGATTGTAACCTCACAGCTGGAGCCCTGTCTGATGGTCTTTCCCAAAGAACCCTCTGACAGAAGCATGGTGCTGCTCCTGGACATCCCCGAGATGACCAAGCAGATAATTGATGCTCTGTGTTACTAGCTCCAGGTCTACCTGGGTCACGGCCTGAACAAATGCAGTTGGAAGATCCTGAGATCTTCACTGAGACCCACAGGGAGAGACAGACAGGGAGTGTGGCTTAGGGCTCAGGGCTTAGGGATTGGAGCATTTTAGCTGGAAGACTAATTACTCACTTTCTTCTTCCAATTGGTTTAGGTGGTGCTTACACCTCTAGGGGTTATTCTTTTTCTGATTCGTTCAGGTGGTGCTACCTTTAGAGTTATCTATGGCCTAACATTGATAATGTACATGAATAGTAGATGTGCACAGTGACTCAAATTAAATTGAAAGGCATAAGCGTCTCTCCATAGGGAGCTTTCTCTTCTTTCCTAGGTTGCTGCTCCAGAAGTCATGACACACACCAGGCATGGACCAATAATCACATATAACTTATTTGAAAGAGGAACTACACATCAACATAAAATGTTTTCTCTTCAGGTAATAGTGACACAATGGAGAGAAAATGCAGGCATTCTATGAAGAGTGCACAAGGTTTTAGAAATTATATCCCATAGCTATAGTATCAAAACCCTAATGATATTGTCAAAAATAAACATGTTAATCAAGGGATTTGAAGCAACGACCCAGATACAAATCCGCATACCTATGAATACCTGATATTTTATAAAGAAGCCAGAAATACACAATGGGAAACTGAAATCTTCTTTAACATACGGTGCCACTCTAACCGGATTTTGATGTGGAGAAGAAAGTACACAGCGCCATGTTCATCATCCTGAAGAAAACTCCAGTCCAAGTGGCTCAAAAGCCTCACATAAAAGCACTTGCAGTGAACCTGACAGAAGAGAAGCTAGGGAACAGCCCTGAATGCATTGAAACAGGAGGCTACACTAAGGTCAACAATTAATAAATGGGACCTCACAAAACTGAAAATCTCCTGGAAAGCAGAGAACACGTAGCAATAGGACAGAGCAGCTGCTTTCAGGCTGAAAATGATTCTCCCTAACTCCACAACTAACAGAGGGCTCACGTCCCGAATACATACATATGGAAGTCCATGTGGAATTTCGTGATCCCTTCTGCTGCTGGTTGTTTGGGGCAAGTAAGCTTCTTTTGCAGAACCTTGATTGAGAATGAGAGCCATTGCAGCTTGGTGTAACACCCACTCCACCCCTAACAAACAAATCAAAATAAAAACAGTCCAGACAGGGGGCTATTAAAGAGAGTCCTTAAAATTGTGATAAAGATGCTGAAGTATATAGATCTTCACAGATGATGGGTTTTCGTGTGTGGGGGGGTGGGGGGCTGAAGAACAAAATGTTCTTTAGCTACATAATAATCAAAACAATATCCACGCAGAATTAAGAAAGAATACTAACAGCTGCACAGGTAATAGGTCAAGTAACATATGAATTCAGACCTGCTAGAATACACCTGACTTTTCAATAAAAACAGTGTAAGCCAGAAGGTCCCAGTCGAGCCTTATGCAGACATTAAGAGGCCATGGATGCCAGCTAGTATACACAGTAAACTTTCATTTACCATAGATGGAGAAAAGACAGGAACAGATTTAAATAATACGTAGCCACAAATCTGTACCAATGAAAAATACTAGAAGTAAAATTTCAACCCAAGGAAGTCAGCCACATTCACAAAATCATAGAAAATAGATGATCTGAATAGTAAATCCCAAATAAAAGAAAAGCAAAGACAATAATATCACCAACAACAAAAAGTAAAATAACAGGAACTAGCAATCCCTGGTCATTAATATCCCTTAATATAAATGGTCTCAAGTCACTTATAAAAAACACAGACTAGGCATACCGCCTCTCTCTTCTTGTCCCACCCAGTTTGCATCCAGAACCCTTCTTCCTTCTGCCCCCTTTCCTCTTTGGGCACATAACACCATCCAGCTCAGTCTGTCTGGCGCTGGGGGCAAATCCTCAGGGCAAGTAGGCAGGCGAGACTTCCTTTGTCTCTCCAGCCTGCCTGCATCAAGCAAGGTAAGGCCTTTGTTTACAAACTACCCAACCTGCACGGAGATCTGATCTAGGCACCAGGAGAGACAGCAGCGGGGTGAGTTTGTGACCTGACTGGCGGCGGCCGAAGCAGCCCTGGACAGGGAACTCTGAAGTTCCTCATCCCCCACCCTATACTCCCTGGGCTCCCTGCAGGGGCTCTACACCCTGCATACTGCCTCTCTCTTCTTGTCCCACCCAGCTTGCATCCAGAACCCTTCTTCCTTCTGCCCCCTTTCCTCTTTGGGCACATAACACCATCCAGCTCAGTCTGTCTGGCGCTGGGGGCAAATCCTCAGGGCAAGTAGGCAGGCGAGACTTCCTTTGTCTCTCCAGCCTGCCTGCATCAAGCAAGGTAAGGCCTTTGTTTACAAACTACCCAACCTGCACGGAGATCTGATCTTGGCACCAGGAGAGCCATCAGTGGGAGAGCTAATCTGGGTACCAGGAGAGCCGTCTTTGGTCACGGAGATCTGATATTGATACCAGGAGAGACATCACTGGAGCACCAGGAGAGCTATCACTGCAGGGTGCCATCACTGGGAAAGTACATCAGTAGCCAAGGAGACCGGATCCGGAAAAAGAAGATCCATAGGGGAGCATTCGGAGAAAGAGATGGGCAGGCGCCAATGCAAGAATTCACCCAACAATCTGAAAAACTATATGAAACCACCAGAACCCAGCGACCTCACAACAGGAGGACATGAACACCTTAATCATGAAGAAGTAGATAAAATTGACTTTATGAAAGTGATTGACACCCTTAAACAGCATGTAAAAAATGCCCTTATAGAAATGGATGAGAAGTATAACAGAAAGTTTGAAGAATTGAGTAAATCAGTGAATGATACCCTAGGAAACCAAGGAAAAACAATCAAACAAATAATGGAAACAGTTCAAGACTTAAAAACTGAAATGGAGGCAAAGAAGAAAACACAAACAGAAGGCCAGCTGGACACGGAAAATCTAGGTAAACGAATAGAGACTACAGAAACAAGCATAACCAACAGAATACAAGAGATAGAAGAAAGAATCTCAGATTCTGAAGATACCATAGAGAAAATAAACACGCTGATCAAAGAAAACAGCAAGGCCAACAAATTCTCATCACAAAACATTCAGGAAATATGGGACACAATAAAAAGACCAAACCTAAGAATAATAGGAATAGAAGAAGGAGAAGAAGCGCAGCTCAACGGTCCAGAAAATATATTTAATAAAATTATAGAAGAAAACTTTCCCAACCTAAAGAAAGATATACCTATGAAGGTTCAAGAAGCATACAGAACACCGAATAGGCTGGATCAAAAAAAAACATCCTCTCGCCATATAATAATCAAAACACAAAGCATACAGAATAAAGAAAGAATACTAAGAGCAGCAAAGGAAAAAGGCCAAGTTACTTATAAAGGTAAACCTATCAGACTTACACCTGACTTCTCTATGGAAACCATGAAAGCCAGAAGGTCCTGGATAGATGTACTGCAGAAACTAAGAGACCATGGATGCAAGCCCAGACTACTATACCCGCCAAGCTTTCGTTCACTATAAATGGAGAAAACAAAATTTTCCAGGATAAAAACAAATTTAAACAATACGTAGCCACAAATCCAGCCTTACAGAAAGTAATAGAAGGAAAATCACTAATCAAGGAGTCCAACAATGACCACAGTAACTCAGACATCTAGAAACCCTTTACCAGCACATCTCAAAGAAGGGAAACACACAAAATCTACTACTAAAAAAAATGACCGGAGTTAACAACCACTGGTCATTAATATCACTTAATGTCAATGGACTCAACTCACCTATAAAAAGGCACAGACTAAGAGATTGGATACGAAAACAGGATCCAACATTCTGCTGTTTACAAGAAACACACCCTAACCACAAAGACAGGCACCTACTCAGAGTAAAGGGCTGGGATAAGGCTTATCAAGTAAATGGACCTAGGAAACAAGCAGGTGTGGCCATACTAATTTCTAACAAAGTTGACTATAAACTTAAATCAATCAGAAGAGATGGAGAGGGACATTTTCTACTCATAACAGGAACAATTCATCAGGATGAAATCTCAATCCTGAATATCTATGCCCCTAATATAAAAGCACCCACGTACGTAAAAGAAACATTGTTAAAACTCAAGGCAGCCATCAAACCGCACACATTAATAGTAGGAGACTTCAATACTCCTCTCTCACCAATGGACAGGTCAATCAGACAGAAACCTAACAGAGAAATAAGAGAATTAATGGAGGTAATGAATCAAATGGACTTAACAGACATCTATAGAATATTCCACCCAAACAGGAAAGAATATACCTTCTTCTCTGCAGCTCATGGAACCTTCTCAAAAATCGACCACATACTCGGTAACAAAGCAAACATTCACAGTTACAAAAAAATATTAATAACCACCTGTATCTTATCAGATCACCATGGATTAAAGCTAGAATTCAGCAACAATGCTACCACCAGAAAGCCTACAAACTCATGGAAACTGAATAGTCAACTACTGAACCATACCTGGATTAAGGAAGAAATAAAGAAAGAAATTAAAGTCTTCCTTGAAGACAATGAAAATAAAGAAACAACATACTCAAACCTATGGGACACTATGAAAGCAGTCCTGAGAGGAAAGTTCATAGCACTAACTGCCCACTTAAAGAAAACAGAGAAAGCACACATTGGAGACTTAACAGCCCACCTGAAAGCTCTAGAAAAAAAAGAAGCAGACTCACCTAGAAGGGGTAGAAGACTGGAAATAATCAAACTGAGGGCTGAAATCAACAAAATAGAGACACAGAAAACAATTGAAAGAATCAATAAATCAAAAAGCTGGTTCCTGGAGAAAATCAACAAGATTGATAAACCCCTATCCAAACTAATCAAACGGCAGAGAGAGAATTTGCAAATTAATAAGATCAGAAATGAAAAGGGAGACATAACCACAGACACAGAGGAAATTCAGAGAATCATTAGATCTTACTACAAAAGCCTGTATGTCACAAAACTGGAAAATGTAAAAGAAATGGACACTTTTTTAGATAAATACCATATACCAAAGTTAAACCAGGACCAGGTGAACAACCTAAATAGACCTGTTAGTCGTGAAGAATTAGAAGCAGTTATAAAAAACCTCCCTTCCAAAAAAAGTCCAGGACCAGATGGTTTCAATGCGGAATTCTACCAGAACTTCCAAGAAGACCTAATACCTATACTCCTTAAGGTATTTCACAATATAGAAACAGAAGAGTCATTGCCAAATTCCTTTTATGAAGCTACAGTAACTCTGATACCAAAACCACACAAAGACCCAACCAAGAAAGAAAATTACAGGCCAATCTCACTCATGAACATCGATGCAAAAATCCTCAACAAAATTCTGGCAAACCGAATCCAAGAACACATTAGAAAAATTATCCATTATGATCAAGTAGGCTTCATACCAGAGATGCAGGGCTGGTTTAACATACGCAAATCTATCAATGTAATCCATCATATAAATAAACTGAAAGAAAAAAACCATATGATCGTTTCATTAGACGCTGAAAAAGCATTTGACAAAATTCAACATCACTTTATGATAAAAGTCTTGGAGAGATTAGGTATACAAGGGTCATACCTAAATATAATTAAAGCTATATACAGCAAGCCAACAGCTAATATCAAATTAAATGGAGAGAAACTTAAAGCCATCCCACTTAAATCAGGAACACGCCAAGGCTGTCCACTCTCTCCATACCTCTTCAATATAGTTCTCGAAGTTTTAGCAATAGCAATAAGACAACATAAGGGGATAAAGGGGATTCAAATTGGAAAGGAAGAAGTTAAACTTGCATTATTTGCAGATGATATGATAGTGTACATGAGCGACCCCAAAAACTCCACCAAAGAACTCCTACAGCTGATAAACGCCTTTAGTAATGTGGCAGGATACAAGATCAACTCCAAAAAATCAGTCGCCCTCTTATACACAAAGGATATGGAAGCAGAGAGGGAAATAAGAGAATCATCACCTTTCACGATAGCCACAAAAAGCATAAACTATCTTGGGGTAACTCTAACCAAGGAAGTGAAAGATCTATTTGACAAGAACTTTAAGGCACTGAAGAAAGAAACTGAAGAGGATACCAGAAAATGGAAGGATCTCCCTTGCTCCTGGATTGGGAGGATCAACAAAGTAAAAATGGCAATTCTACCAAGGGCAATTTATAGATTCAATGCAATCCCCATTAAAATCCCATCAAAATTCTTCACAGATCTTGAAAGGACAATAATCAACTTTATATGGAGAAACAAAAAACCCAGGATAGCCAAAACAATCTTATATAATAAAGGAACTTCTGGAGGCATTACCATCCCTGACTTCAAACTCTATTACAGAGCTACAGTAATGAAAACAGCGTGGTACTGGCATAAAAACAGAGCAGTCGACCAATGGAATCGTATAGAAGACCCGGATTTTAACCCACAAACCTATGAACAACTAATTTTCGATAAAGGAGCTAAAAGTATACAATGGAAGAAAGAAAGCATCTTCAACAAATGGTGCTGGCACAATTGGATGTCAACCTGTAGAAGAATGAAAATAGACCCATGTCTATCACCATGCACAAAACTCAAGTCCAAATGGATCAAAGACCTCAATATCAATCTGAACACACTCAACCTGATAGAAGAGAAAATGGGAAGTACCCTACAACATATGGGCACAGGAGATCGCTTCCTATGTATAACCCCAGCAGCACAGACATTAAGGGCAACATTGAATAAATGGGACCTCCTGAAACTGAGAAGCTTCTGTAAAGCAAAGGACACTGTCATTAAGACAAAAAGGCAGCCTACTGACTGGGAGAAGATCTTCACCAACCCCGCTACAGACAAAGGTCTGATCTCCAAAATATATAAAGAACTCAAGAAACTAGACTTTAAAAGGATAATTAACCCAATTAAAAAATGGGGCACTGAAGTGAACAGAGAATTCTCATCAGAAGAAGTTAAAATGGCCAAAAGATACTTAAGGTCATGCTCAACCTCCTTAGCGATCAGAGAAATGCAAATCAAAACAACTTTGAGATATCATCTTACACCTGTCAGAATGGCTAAAATCAAAAACACCAAGGATAGCCTTTGCTGGAGAGGTTGTGGAGAAAGGGGTACCCTCATCCATTGCCGGTGGGACTGCAAACTTGTGCAACCACTTTGGAAATCAGTGTGGCGATTTCTCAGAAAATTTGGGATCAACCTACCCCTGGACCCAGCAATACCACTCTTGGGAATATACCCAAGAGATGCCCTATCATATGACAAAAGCATTTGTCCAACTATGTTCATAGCAGAATTATCTGTAATAGCCAGAACCTGGAAGCAACCTAGATGCCCTTCAATAGAAGAATGGATGAAGAAAGTGTGGAATATATATACATTAGAGTACTACTCTGCGGTAAAAAACAACGACTTCTCGAATTTTGCATGCAAATGGATGGAAATAGAAAATACGATCCTGAGTGAGGTAACCCAGACCCAAAAAGAAGATCATGGGATGTACTCACTCATACTTGGTTTCTAGCCATGGATAGGGGCCACTGAGTCTATAATTTGTGATCCTAAAGAAGCTAAACAAGAGGGTAAACCCAAGGAAAAACATATAGATATCCTCCCAGCTATGGGAAATAGACAAGATTGATGGGCAAAAAATGGGAATCTTGGGGGGTGGGGTGGGATGGGGATGAGGGGAGATGGGGAGAGAAAAGTGTGAAGGAGAGGATGAGGGGAACTGGGGGAATCGGGGTGATTGGGGGTAAAGGAAGGTTGGATGGGGGAGCAGGGAAACTCATACCTTAGTTAAGGGAGCCACCTAATGGTTGGCAAGAGACTTGAACCTGGAATGACTACCAGAAGCCCAGGGCAATGTCCCCAGTTAGGTCATTGGGGCACCTGAGGATAGGGAACCTGAAATGAACCTATCCTATAATCATACTGATGAATATCTTGCATATCGCCATAGAACCTTCATCTAGCGATGGATGGAGATAGAGACAGAGACCCACAATGGAGCACCGGACTGAGCTCCCAAGGTTATAATGAGGAGCAGAAGGAGAGAGAACATGAACAAGGAAGTCAGGACTATGAGGGGTGCACCCAACCACTGAGACAGGGGGGCCGATCTATTGGGAGCTCACCAAGGCCAGCTGGACTGCTACTGAAAAAAACATGGGATAAAACCGGACTCTCTTAATGTGGTGGACAATGAGAGCTGACGAGAGGCCAAGGAGAATGGCACAGGAACTTTCATCTGGTGATGGATCGAGAGAGAGACAGAGACCCAGTTTGGATCAACCGTCTGAGCTCTCAAGGTCCAAATGAGGAGCAGAAGGAGGGAGAACATGAGCAAGGAAATCAGGACCACGAGGGGTGCACCCACCCACTGTGACAGTGGAACTGATCTATTGGGAGCTCTCCAAGGCCAGCTGGACTGGGACTGAATAAGCATGGGTTGAAACTGGACTCTCTGAACAAGGCGGACAATGAAGGCTGATGAGAAGCCAAGGACAATGGCACTAGGTTTCGATCCTAATACATGAACTGGCTTTGTGGGAGCGTAGCCTGTTTGGATGCTCACCTTCCTGGACCTAGATAGAAGTGGGAGGACCTTGGTCTTCATGTAGAGCAGGGAATTTGGACTGCTCTTCAGTATCGAGAGGGAGGGGGAGTGGACTAGGGGGAGGAGAAGTGGAGTGGGGATAGGGGGAGGGAAGCGGGGGGAGGGGGCAAAATGTGGGAGGAGGGGGAGGGAAATGGGAAACGGGGAGCAGTTGGAAATTTTAAGTAAAAAAGAATAAAAAAAAAAAAAACACAGACTAACAGATCGAATACAAGAACATAATTCATCCTTCTGCTGCATACCAGAAGCATATTTCAACCTCAAAGACAGACATCACCTCAGAATAAAGGGTTGAGAAAATTTTCCAATAAAATGGTCCTAAGAAACAAGTTGGTGTATCTATCCAAATATCTAACACAATAGACTTCAAACTAAAATCAATCAAAAGAGAAAAAGAAGGACATTTAATATTAGTCATAAGAAAAACCCATCAAGAGGAAATCTCAATACTGAACATGTATGTGCCAAATACAAGGGCACCTTCATATGTACAAGAAACACTTCTAAGGCTTACATCACATTTTAAGCCACATACACTAATAGTGTGTGACCTGAACACTTCACTCTCACCACTGGATAGGTCCGACAGTCAGAAACGTAACAGAGAAATAAGGGACAAACAGATGTTATGACTCAAATGGACTTAACACACATCTATAGGATATTCCATCCAAAGACATAAGAGTATACCTTCTTTTCTTCTCTACAACTCATGGAATTTTCTCAAAATTGACCATATACTCAATAAAAAAGAAAACCTCAGCAGATTCCAAAAATAATTGAATAACCCCATGTACCTTATGGGAAAACCATAAATAGAAATTAGCATTTACCAACAACACTAATTCCTAAACCCACACACATATGAAAATTGAGTAATACTCATCTGAATCACGAATGGGTCAAGGAAAAACAAAACAAAGAAAGAAATTAAAACTTTGTAAGGTTCAATGAAAATTGCCATACAACATACCCAAAGTTATGGGACACAATGAAAGCAGTGTTAAGAGGAAATTTCATAACACTAAATGCCTATATAAAAGAGCTGGGAAAATCCCAGATTATAAAGTTAACAGACCACCTGTAAGCTCTAGAACAAAGAGAAGAAAACTCACCCAGGAACTAGATGACAGGAAATAATGAAATTGAGAGATGAGATTAACAAACTAGAAAGAAAGAAACCAGTACTAAGAATCAATGAGACAAAGAGTTGATTCGTTGAGAAAAAAAAATCACAAAATTGGAAAATGTCATTCCAAACTAAGCAAACTTCAGAAAGAATATCCAAATTAAAAAATGAGAAATCAAAAAGAGGACATAAAACAGACATGGAGGAAATCTAGGGAATTATGAGGTCATATTTCAAATTCCTCTACTTAAAAAATGGAAAACTTAAAAGGAATAGAAAATTTTCTGGTAAAGATTACATACCAAAATTTAATCAATACCAGATAAGCAAAATAAATCAAAATATAACCACTAGGGAAATAGAAACAGTCATTAGAAGTCTCCCAACCAAAAAGTATGGACCAGATGGTTTCAGCTCATAATTTTACAAAATTTTCAAAGAAGAACTAATAGCAATATTCCTTAAATGGTTCCATACAACAAAAACAGAAGGAACAATGCCAAACTCTTTTTATGAGGCTACAGTTACCCTGATTCAAAAACCACAAAAAGACACTATTAAGAAGTATTGCAGATCAATTTCACTCAAGAACACTGATGCCAAAATACTCAGTAAAATCCTGGCAAACCGAGTCCAAGAACATATCAAAAATATCATCCACCATGACCATGTTGTCTTCATCTCAGAGATACAGGAATGGTTCAACAAATGAAAATCTATTAACGTAATCCACCATATGAACAAACTGAAAGAAAAAAAACACATGATCATCACATTAGATGCTGAAGAAGCCTTCCACAGAATTCAACACCCCTTCATGATAGAAGTCTTGGAGAGAGCAAGGATACAAGGACATAACTAAACATACTAAAGGCAACATACAGCAACCCAACAGCCAGCATCAAACTCAGTGGAGAGGAACTCAAAGTGGTCCAACTGAAATCGGGCACAAGACAAGGTAGTCCACTCTCCATATCTATGCATACAGTAATTAAAGTTCTAGCTAGAGCAATAAGACAGCAAAAAGACATTAAGGGGAAACAAATTGGAAAAGAAGAAAACAAACTCTCAGTAAAAGAAAAAATGAAAAGGAGAAATGGAAATGGCACCCATTTACACAGCCTGGAAGACAGAACCTGTACATATCTGCCGACTTCCTATCTAAAAGAAAGAATAAACACGCTGTTTTTCAGTGCAACAGCTGCGTTTTAGAAACACTGGCTGTCAGATTAACTCCAAACCCAGGTGTGAGGAGACATCAGCTAGACGTGAATGTCCGGCTGGGCCCTAGCATTTCTAAATCTACTTTGAACCAGATGCCAGTGAGTCTTCCTGTTAGGAAAACTGAGCTGCACTTCAGTGAAGTCTTTCTTGGTGAAATTTATTGCTCTCTCATGGTGGAAACACGGCTCACCAGTGGCTGCCTCTGAGACATGAAAAAGAGGCGCTTTTCTCACCATGCAGGATCCTCATACAGCACTGACCCCACTGAGAGGCAGACAGGGTCGCTGACAGCAAACTGAACTGCAGGTGTTGGGGCTCAGAGGCCACAATTCCTGCTCTCCCAACTGTCTTCTGGACAGTTGTCCGCACATGCCTAAGTACGCATGCGCAGAGCTCCTGGGTAAGGCTGGCCTCTGCACATTCCTGGACACTCACTGTACAACCTCAGAGTGTGAGAAATCAGCCTAGTCATGAAGAGAGCCAAGGCTGGGGCTGATGAGGGTGGTGAGGGAGAGAGTGAGGGTGGTGAGGGTTAAGGTGACAGGGGTGAGGGAGGAGGTGCGAGGGATCCTGTTCCAGTATTGGAGTGGGATGTTTGCATTTGGGAGGACTGGCTGACAGCTCAGTGGATGGGGTGCAGCCATGAGTCAGTTCAATTCCCTGTCCTCTATGCATGGCACAGGCTGTGAAGTGACAGGGAAGCTAATACCACTGATAGGCTGTTTGGCTTTTCTTTCTTTTGCTCATGATCTGGGTGACATTTTGACAATCATTTTTTTTCATCACTACCAATAAAGGTTAAAACTTACAGTTTTTTAGACTATCAGATGCCCATCTACAAGTGCATGCATAGTCCTCTATGGTGGTATCTAGAAATCTTTAGGTGTACTTCAGGAAGAATTTGAAAGTTCCATTTGTTTGTGTAGAATAATGCAAAGAAATAGCAACAGAGCACAGGACACTAAAACTCCAGTATTGCAGGGCCCTTGAAAAGGTATCCCCAGATGCACCATGATGTCAAATGAGGTGGTTTGCTGTTGTGATGTGTGTGTGTTTGTGTGCTCTGAGGAGTGAATGAGTCCCAGCCCTAGAGTCATGGAGATCACTGTGAGCAGTCCCATGAGTCTCAAGGAACTGTCAGTGACTTGGTAATTAGGTTTTCACAAGAATTGCAGTGCAAAGAGTTGCACTAAAATAGCAATAATAGTGAACTCGATTCACATCTCTTCTTCCCTTCATTGCTAGAAGGATCATCCAGGCAGGGTGTTTCAAATAATTATTCCTCTCTTTGAATCTGTCATTTGTTCTGACTATGTACACACATATGGCCTGGAGAGATGGCTCAGTGGCCAACAGTGCTGGCTTCTCTTGCAGAGGTTTCAACACATCAAGTGGCTCCCGACCATCTCTACCTACAGCTCCAGGGAATCTGACACCTTCTTCCCCTCTGAGGGTAAGTGTACTCAGACGACATAATCTCACACTACAAATATATACTCATAAAGAAAATAATAAATATTTGAAAAGAATATATACATGCATTTATATAGTATATGTTGGAGATTATTCATGATAGAGACACATTACCTTGTCCTCAATGTATTCACTGACAAAAATGTCAATTGAAGAGGCTCAACAACAAACTATTTTATGCTTGTAGGTATGACTTGCAGATGATCTTTCTATTATTGTGAGTAATTAATATAACAGCATATATGATAGAGCTTAATTTACTGAACACTAACTAAGAATAGTTACTTTACTGTGTTTTATATTTAAATTTAAGTACACATTATAAAGAAGTTCATAATGGAATTGGATCTGAATCAGTGTGCAAAGCAGTTGCTTTGCAAATGTTAGGCCCTGAGTTCAGATTGACAGAACAAACACAAAAGAGAATGCAGTGCCAGGATTCTCTGCTCCCAGTACCCTTACAGGGAGGGGGTGGTGGTATGTGCTGTAGGAAGTCTTACAGCTGGTGGTGACCTGCCCACTAGGGCGTGGCCTCTAATATTATATATGCCGATGTGGAGCATGCTTTCAGGCTCTTTTCAGGACTCTCTGTTCCCATTGTGGGTTTTGTTTTCTGATCTCCATTAAAATAGAGGATTCTGATTTACGAATTTGCCCCTAAATAACCAACCCTCTATTTCTCAATTCTGAGACAGTGTGGGGTTTCTTTTAAGTATCCATCCACAATTGGGAATTTCATAAAATGTACCCTGAGCACACGCTCTTCCCATTCCTCCCAGTTTTATCCCTCTACACTTTTCCCCTTTCAGAAAAAAAAATACACGAAGCCAAATACGTGTTTCACTTATATTTATAGGAACTTGGTCAAACTCACAGTATCCAGATCATTAAAGATTGCTAAGTCAATTCCCAGCCTCCTGCTCCACAGAAATACCCATCATTTGTGAAGATCTATATACTTCAGCAACTTTATCACATTTTTAAGACTCTCTTCAATAACTTCCTGTCTGGATTGCTTGACCCACTAGCTACATACATACATACATACATACATACATACATACATACATACATAAATGCATACATATGTGTGTATGTACACACACATGCTCTTCATGTACATTATCAATGTTAGGCCATAGAAAACTGTATATGTAACACCAGCTGAGTCGATCAGAATAAGAATAGTCCCTAGAGCCACAAGCATCACTTGAACCAAAGGAAGAAGAGGTGAGTGATTAGTCTCCCAGCTAAAATGCCCCATTCCAGACGCCCTAAGCCCTAAGCAGTAAGCCCTGAGCCCTAAGACACTTTCCTTGCCTGCTTCTCCCTGTGGGTCTTGGTGAAGAGCACCTGGGAAAGGACCTTCCAACTGCACATGTCCAGGTCTCGGCCCAGGTAGCCCTGGAGCTGGTAACACACAGAGTTGAACTCATGCTTGGTCTTCTTGGAGTTACCCCCAACAGAGCCCTGCACACGCCAGAGGGTGCTTAGGAAAAGACTATCAGACAAGGCTCCAGCTGAGAGTTTCCCAAGCACAGCTGCTGGTGCACAGACAGCAGAACCTGGAAGGAGAAGAAGCCGGCCCAGGTGCACTCTTCAGGCAGAAACTCCAGCTCTGCAGTGGAAGGAAGGTGACTGTGGCTCCTAGTCTGTGAGCAGCAATGGCACCCAGCCCTCCCACACCATTTCAGAGACCTAGGTCTTCTTGGAGACCGCCAGCAGGTACTCACCACTGGCGAGGAAGACACCAGGGGCTCTGCAGGGGGAGGCATGGCAGCTGGGACTGCAGCTCCAGATACCTTGCCTCAGTGAAGCAATCTTACCTTGCCCTGCGCAGGGCCATGGAGGGGATTCTCTGGTCTTTTTCTGGCCTGACACAGGAGAAGAGAGGATTCTCCCTGGGTTGCATGCACTGAACACAGAGTCATCCTCAGCCCAGGCCAGGCTCTTCTGCGGCCTGGGGCTTGGAAGTGCTATGGCAGAGGCAGTGACTTCCATCTGGCTCAGGAGTCCCCAACTGTTCCCAGAGAAACGCTCCTAGGCCTCTGGGCCGTCCTGCTCTGGCAGGGTATGGCAAACTTATGTTCAATCTTGTTCCAGGCCACAATGAACATGAACTCGAGCTACTAGCTCCCCTTGAATACATGGGACCGCCCTGCCATTCAGTCAGACATGAGCATCTCCTGCAAATCCAACAACATGGTGACTCGAGTGGCTGGCTTCTCCTGTTCTCTCTCTACCTCAATACACCCGACCATATCTACTCCCCAGAAAGGGTAAGGTCTCCATGAGGATTCAACAAAGCCTGCACATCCATATTGATTTCCATAATGGTTATACAAGTTTTAACGCCCACAAGCAATGGACAAATGTTCCCCATGCTCTACATCCTCACCAGCATGAGCTGTCACGTGTGCTATTGATCTTAGTCATTCTGACAGCTGTTCAATAGACTCTCAAACCATTTTGATTTTAGGGGGGCATCCAGGAGTTCCTGTGTAGGTGCCGAGAAGTTTCATCGGGACGGGTGAGTGTGTGCTATCCTGGGGCGGACTGTCCCGGTAGAGAGCACAAACACCCCTCCCCCAGCTCCTGCTGCAGGGCTTGCTCTCCTACACACCCGCCCCCACCCCCACCCCCAAACCTGCCTTGTCTGCAAGGTCCTTAGCTGTGGAACAGTTTCCTGCCATTTCACTAAGGCTACCAACCCAGAGCAGTGAGTCCCTGACCAGAGGGCAGGCCTCAAGGTCCCCGCCAGGGAAAGCGGGCCCTTGCTGCTGGGGCTGCAGTCTCTGCTGTGATCTGCTGGACCTGCTCTGCCTGCGCCCTACTTCCCTTAGTCCCTGGCTCATTGGGGCATCCAGGAGTTCCTGTGTAGGTGCCGAGAAGTTTCATCGGGACGGGTGAGTGTCCAGGTAGAGAGCACAAACACCCCTCCCCCAGCTCCTGCTGCAGGGCTTGCTCTCCTACACACCCGCCCCCACCCCCACCCCCAAACCTGCCTTGTCTGCAACGTCCTTAGCTGTGGAACAGTTTCCTGCCATTTCACTAAGGCTACCAACCCAGAGCAGTGAGTCCCTGACTAGAGGGCAGGCCTCAAGGTCCCCGCCAGGGAAAGCGGGCCCCTGCTGCTGGGGCTGCAGTCTCTGCTGTGATCTGCTGGACCTGCTCTGCCTGCGCCCTACTTCCATTAGTCCCTGGCTCATTGGGGCATCCAGGAGTTCCTGTGTAGGTGCCAAGAAGTTTCATCGGGACGGGTGAGTGTGTGCTATCCTGGGGCGGACGGTCCCGGTAGAGAGCACAAACGCCCCTACACTAAGGCTACCCAACCAGAGCAGCAGGCAGGCCTCAGCAACCCCCGAAAGGGAGCGCAGGCACCTCCAGCTTGTACTGCAGTGTCGCCTGTGTTCTACTGGACCCCGCCCGACCCCTTGCATTCGGCCTTCTTTACGCGGGTCATTGGAATACCACGCATCCATGTTTTGGTGTTGAGGAGTTCACCTGGAAGGGAACGGTTCCTGCCCCTACACTGAGGAGATACACCTAGAGAGTTAGTCACAGCAAAGACTGGTCCAAGACATCAGGCCTCTCCTGGCTCCATTTGAAGGAAAAGATGGGCAGGCGCCAATGCAAGAATTCCCCCAACAACTTGAAAGGCAACGTGACATCACCAGGATCCAGGAATCCCGAAATGAGAAGTCTAAACCCTAATACAGAAGAATTAGAAGAATTCGACTCAAAAGTGAATTTTATGAAAATAATAGAGGACCTTAAACAGGAGGTGAAAAACTGCCACAACCAATTAGAGATTACAAACAAAAAGGTAGAGGAAATGAATAAATATCTCAAAGATACCCAAGAAAACCAAGAGAAACAAGAAAAAGTAATCAAACAGGTAAGGGAAACGGTTCAAGACTTGAAGAACGAAGTGGAAGTAATAAAGAAAACACAAACCGAGGGAAGGATGGAGATGGAAAATTTGAATAAACGAACAGGAACTACAGAGACAAGTACCACCAACAGATTACAAGAGATAGAAGAAAGAATCTCAGACACTGAAGATACCATAGAGAAAATAAACACTCTCATCAAAGAAAACAGCATAACCAACAAATTCTCATCACAAAACATTCAGGAAATCTGGGACACAATAAAAAGACCAAACCTAAGAATAATAGGGATAGAAGAAGGAGAAGAAGTACAGCTCAATGGCCCAGAAAATATATTTAATAAAATTATAGAAGAAAACTTTCCCAACCTTAAGAAAGATATTCCTTTGAAGGTCCAAGAAGCATACAGAACACCAAATCTACTGGATCAAAAAAAAAATCTCCTCGTCATATAATAATCAAAACACAAAACATACAGAATAAAGAAAGAATATTAAGAGCTGCAAAGGAAAAAGGTCAAGTTACCTATAAAGGTAAACCTATCAGACTTACACCTGATTTCTCTATGGAAACCATGAAAGCCAGAAGGTCCTGGATAGATATACTGCAGAAACTACGAGACCATGGATGCAAGCCCAGACTACTATACCCAGCCAAGCTTTCGTTCACTATAAATGGAGAAAACAAAGTTTTCCAGGATAAAAACAAATTTAAACAATACGTAGCCACAAATCCAGCCCTTCAGAAAGTAATAGAAGGAAAATCACAAACCAAGGAGTCCAACAATGCCCACAATAACTCAGACATCTAAAGACCCTTCACCAGCACAACTTGAAGAAGGGAAACACACAAACTCTACTACCAAAGGAAAGAAAGAAAGAAAGGAAAAATGACCGGAGTTAACAACCACTGGTCATTAATATCACTTAATATCAATGGACTCACTCACCTATAAAGAGGCACAGGCTAAGAGATTGGATACGAAAACAGGATCCAACATTCTGCTGCTTACAAGAAACACACCTCAACCACAAAGACAGACATCTACTCAGAGTAAAGGGCTGGGAAAAGGTTTATCAAGCAAACGGACCTAAGAAACAAGCAGGTGTGGCCATACTAATTTCTAAGAAAGTTGACTTCAAACTAAAATCAATCAAAAGAGATGGAGATGGACATTTTTTACTCATAACAGGAACAATTCACCAGGATGAAATCTCAATCCTGAATATATATGCCCCTAATATAAAAGCACCCACTTATGTAAAAGAAACGTTACTAAAACTCAAGGCAGTCATCAAACCACACACACTAATAGTAGGAGATTTCAACACTCCTCTCTCACCAATGGACAGGTCAATCAAACAGAAACCTAACAGAGAAATAAGAGGATTAAGGGAGGTAATGAATCAAATGGACTTAACAGACATCTATAGAACATTCCACCCAAATAGGAAAGAATATACCTTCTTCTCTGCAGCTCATGGAACCTTCTCGAAAATAGACCACATACTCGGTAACAAAGCAAACTTACACAGTTACAAAAAAATATCGGTAACCACCTGTGTCTTATCAGATCACCATGGATTAAAGTTAGAATTCAACAACAATGCTATCCCCAGAAAGCCTATGAACTCATGGAAACTGGACAGTCAACTACTGAACCTCACCTGGATCAAGGAAGAAATAAAGAAAGAAATTAAAGTCTTTCTTGAATTCAATGAAAACGAAGACTCAACATACTCAAACCTATGGGACACTATGAAAGCAGTGCTAAGAGGAAAATTCATAGCATTAAGTGCCCACATAAAGAAAACGGAGAAAGCACACATTGGAGACTTAATAGCCCACCTGAAAGCTTTAGAAAAAAAAGAAGCAGACTCACCTAGGAGAAGTAGAAGACTGGAAATAATCAAATTGAGGGCTGAAATCAACAAAATAGAAACACAGAAAACAATCCAAAGAATCAATGAAACAAAAAGCTGGTTCATGGAGAAAATCAATAAGATTGATAAACCCCTATCCAAACTAATCAAACGGCGGAGAGAGAATACGCAAATTAACAAAATCAGAAACGAAAAGGGAGACATAACCACAGACTCAGAGGAAATTCAGAGAATCATTAGATCTTACTACAAAAGTCTGTATGCCACAAAATTGGAAAATGTTATAGAAATGGACACTTTTTTAGATAAGTACCATATACCAAAGTTAAACCAGGACCAGGTGAACAATCTAAATAGACCTGTTAGTCGCGAAGAATTAGAAGTTGTTATAAAAAACCTCCCCACCAAAAAAAGCCCAGGTCCAGATGGCTTCAATGCAGAATTCTACCAGAACTTCCAAGAAGACCTAATACCTATACTCCTTAATGTATTTCACAATATTGAAACAGAGAAGTCATTGCCAAATTCCTTTTATGAAGCTGAAGTTACTCTGATACCAAAACCACACAAAGACACAACCAAGAAAGAGAACTACAGGCCAATCTCACTCATGAACATCGACGCAAAAATACTCAATAAAATACTGGCAAACCGAATCCAAGAACACATCAGAAAAATTATCCATTATGATCAAGTAGGCTTCATCCCAGAGATGCAGGGCTGGTTCAACATACGAAAATCTATCAATGTAATCCATCATATAAATAAACTGAAAGAAAAAAACCATATGATCATTTCATTAGATGCTGAAAAAGCATTTGACAAAATTCAACATCCCTTTATGATAAAGGTCTTAGAGAGATTAGGAATACAAGGGTCGTTCCTAACTATAATAAAAGCTATTTATAGCAAGCCGTCAGCTAACATCACATTAAATGGAGAGAAACTCAAAGCTATTCCACTAAAATCAGGAACACGACAAGGTTGTCCACTCTCTCCATACCTCTTTAATATAGTGCTTGAAATTCTAGCAATAGCAATAAGACAACATAAGGGGATCAAAGGGATTCAAATCGGAAAGGAAGAAGTTAAACTTTCATTATTTGCAGACGATATGATAGTGTACATAAGCGACCCCAAAAACTCCAGCAAAGAACTCCTTCAGCTGATAAACACCTTTAGTAGCGTTGCAGGATACAAGATCAATTCCAAAAAATCAGTTGCCCTCCTATACACAAAGGATAAGGAAGCAGAGATGGAAATCAGAGAAGCATCACCCTTCACGATAGCCACAAATAGCATAAAATATCTTGGGGTAACCCTAACCAAGGAAGTAAAGGATCTATTTGACAAGAACTTTAAGTCAATGAAGAAAGAAATTGAGGAGGATACCAGAAAATGGAAGGATCTCCCTTGCTCTTGGATAGGGAGGAACAACATAGTAAAAATGGCAATTCTACCAAGGGCAATTTATAGATTCAATGCAATCCCCATCAAAATCCCATCAAAATTCTTCACAGATCTTGAGAGGACAATAATCAACTTTATATGGAGAAACAAAAAACCCAGGATAGCCAAAACAATCTTATATAATAAAGGATCGTCTGGAGGCATTACCATCCCTGACTTCAAACTCTATTACAGAGCCTCAGTATTGAAAACAGTTTGGTATTGGCATAAAAACAGAGAAGTCGACCAATGGAACCGAGTAGAAGACCCTGATTTTAACCCACAAACTTATGAACACCTAATTTTTGATAAAGGAGCTAAAAGTATTCAATGGAAAAAAGAGAGCATCTTCAACAAATGGTGCTGGCAGAACTGGTTGTCAACGTGTAGAAGAATGAAAATAGATCCATATCTATCACCATGCACAAAACTCAAGTCCAAATGGATTAAAGACCTCAATATTAGTCTGAACACACTGAACCTGATGGAAGAAAAAGTTGGAAGTACTCTACAACATATGGGTACAGGAGATCACTTCCTACGTTTATCCCCAGCAGCACAGACATTAAGGGCAACATTGAATAAATGGGACCTCCTGAAACTGAGTAGCTTCTGTAAAGCAAAGGACACTGTCACTAAGACAAAAAGGCAACCCACTGACTGGGAGAAGATCTTCACCAACCCTGCAACAGACAAAGGTCTGATCACCAAAATATATAAAGAACTCAAGAAACTAAACTTTAAAATGCTAATGAACCCAATAAAAAATGGGGCACTGATCTGAACAGAGAATTCTCAACAGAAGAAATTCAAATGGCCAAAAGACACCTAAGGTCATGTTCAACCTCCTTAGCGATAAGGGAAATGCAAATTAAAACAACTTTGAGATACCATCTTACACCTGTCAGAATGGCTAAAATCAAGAACACCAATGATAGCCTTTGCTGGAGAGGTTGTGGAGAAAGAGGCACACTCATTCATTGCTGGTGGGAATGCAAACTTGTGCAACCACTTTGGAAATCAGTGTGGCGATTTCTCAGGAAATTTGGGATCAACCTACCCCAAGATCCAGTAATACCACTATTGGGAATATACCCAAGAGATGCCACATCAAATGACAAAAGTATCTCTTCAACTATGTTCATAGCAGCATTGTTTGTAATAGCCAAAACCTGGAAACAACCTAGATGCCCTTCAATGGAGGAATGGATGAAGAAAGTGTGGAATATATACATATTAGAGTACTACTCAGCAGTAAAAAACAATGACTTCTCGAATTTTGCGTGCAAATGGATGGAAATAGAAAACACTATCCTGAGTGAGGTATCCCAGACTCAAAAAGAGGAACATGGGATGTACTCACTCATAATCGGTTTCTAACCATAAAATAAAAGACATTAAGCATATAATGTGTGATCCTATAGAAGCTAAATAAGAAAGTGAACCCAAAGAAAATCATATAGTCATCCGCATGGAGAGGGGGAAGTAGACAAGATTGCAGGGCAAAAACTGGGAACTTGCGGGTGAGGTGGCATGGGGCAAAGGGGAAATGGGATGAGAAATATGAGAAGGGGAGGATCGGAGTAGCTCGGGGGATTGGGATGGTTGGGATATAGGAAGGATGGATACGGGAGCAGCGAAGTATATATCCTATCTAAGGGAGCCATCTTAGGGTTGGCAAGAGACTTGACTCTTGAGGGGTTCGCAGGTGTCCAGGAATATGTCCCCAGCTGGTACCTTGGGCAACTAAGGAGATGGAACCTGAAATGACCCTATCCTATACTGATGAATATCTTGCATATCACCTTAGAACCTTCATCTGGCGATGGATCGAGGTAGAGACAGAGTCTCAATTTGGAGCAACGGTCTGAGCTCTTAAGGTCCAAATGAGGAGCAGAAGGAGGGAGAACATGAGCAAAAAATCAGGACCACGAGGGATGCACCCACCCACTGTGACAGTGGAACTGATTTATTGGGAGCCCACCAAGGCCAGCTGGTCTGGGACTGAATAAGCATGGGTTGATTCCGGACTCTCTGAGCATGGCGGTCAATGAAGACTGATGAGAAGCCAAGGACAATGGCACTAGGTTTCGATCCTAATACATGAACTGGCTTTGTGGGAGCTTAGCCTGTTTGGACGCTCACCTTTCTGGACGTAGATAGAAGGACCTTGGTCTTCCCGCAGGGCAGGGAATTTGGACTGCTCTTCAGTAATGAGAGGGAGGGGGAATGGAGTGGGGGGAGGAGAAGAGGAGTGGGGATAGGGGGAGGGAAGTGGGGGGAGGGCAATATTTGGGAGGAGGGGAGGGAAATGGGAAATGGGGAGCAGGTGGAAATTTTAATTAAAAAAGAATAAAAATAAATAAATAAGTAAAAAAAAAACTATTTTGATTTTAGGTTCCCTAATTGCTAAAAATGTTGAACATTTCTTTGGGCTCTTCTCAGTCATTTGAGATTTCTCTATGGAGAATTATGTTTATATCTGTAACCCAGTTTAAGTGGATTAATTGATTTGTTGATGTCTAAATTCTTGAGTTCTTTTTGCCTCAATACAACAAGTTGGTTAATTATTTGGGAATTTCATACCATGTACAATGAGCACACTCTCTTCCCATTCCTCCCAGGTTTACCCTTCTACTCTTTTCCCCTTTCAAAAAACAAAAATAGAAAGGAAAAAAATACACCAATCCGAATTTGTGTCTCCCATATACTCAGTGGAATACGGTCAAACTCACAGTGTCCAGATCCTTAAAGTTTGCCAAGTTGATTCCCAGCCCCCAGCCCCACAGGAAAACCCATGATTTGTGAAGATCTATATACTTCAGCAACTTTATCAAATTTTCAAAGATTTTCCTTGGTACTCCCTGCCTGGACTGGTTTTATATTCATTTGTTTGTTTGTGGGAGAGGTTTTCACAGCAGCCTTCAATGTCTCTCATTCCTAATAAAGGGTCTGCAAAAGAATATTCCTTGCTCCTAAAATCTGGTGGCAGCAGGAATCACAGACTTCCACATGGACTTCCAGGTTTAGATATTTGTGATGTGAGTCCTCTATTAGATGTGGAGATAGGGAGAATCCTTTTCCAGTCTGTCATCTGCTCTTTTATCTACATGTGTAGTTACACTTTCAAATAAATTATATGTAATTATTGGTCCATGCCTAGTGTATGTCATGACTTCTGGAGAAGCAACCTTGGAAAGGAGAGAAAGCTACCTATTGAGAGACTCTTAAACTTTTCAATTTCATTTTATTTACTTGTGCACATAATATGTGTATATATATATATATGTATGTATACACACACATACACACACATACATATATATATATATATATATATATATATATTTCAACACACATGAACACACACATATACTATTTATGTACATTATCCCTTTTAGGCCATAGAAAACTGTATACATAACACCACCTGAATGAATCAAAAGAAGAATAGCCCCTTGAGATGCAAGCACCAACTGAACCAAAGGAAGAAGTGGTGAGTGATTTGTCTCCCAGCAAAAATGCCCCAATCCCTATGCCTAAGCCCTAAGACACTCTACCTGCCTTTCTCTCCCTGTGAGTCTTGGTGAGGAGCACCTGGGAAATGATCTTCTAACTGCACTTGTCCAGGCCCTGGCCCAGGTAGACCTGGAGCTGGTAACACAGAGCATTGATCTCCTGCTTGGTCTTCTCAGGGTACCGAGAGATACAGGGCTGGTTCAACCTATGAAAAATCTATCCATGTATTCCATCATATATAAACTGAAAGAAAAAACCCATGTTATCATTTCATTAGATGTGGAATAAACATTTGACAAAATTTAGCTCCCCTTCATGATAAAGGTCTTGGGGAGATTAGGGATACAAGGACCATATCTAAATATAATAAAAGCAATATACAGCAATCTGATAGCTAACATCAGATTAAATGGAGAGAAACTCAAAGTGATTCCACTAAAATCAGGAACAAGGCAAGGCTTTCTGCTCTCTCCATATCTTTTCAACATAGTTCTTGAAGTTCTAGCAACAGCAATAAGACAACATGAGGAGATCAAGGGGTTTCGTATTGGAAAAGAAGAAGTTAAACTTTTGTTATTTGCAGATGATATGATAGTGAATATAAGTGACTCCAAAAAATCTACCAGAGAACTCTTACAGCTGATAAATACCTTCAATGAAGTGGCAGGATACAAGATACACTAAAAAATCTGTAGCCCTCCTAAGGATAAAGAAGCTGAGAGGGAAATCAGAGAAACATTACCTTTCACAATAGCAACAAATCACATAAAATATCTTGAGGTAACACTAACAAAGGACATGAAAGACCTGTTTGACAAGAACTTTGTGTCTTTGAAGAAAGAAATTGAAGAAGATACTAGAAAATGAAAAGATCTCCCATGCTCTTGGATAGTAAGGAACAACACAGTAAACATTTCAGTCTTACCAAAGGTAATCTATAGATTCAATGCAATCCCCATCAAAATCCTGACACAATTCTTCACAAACCTTGAAAGAACAATACTCAACTACATATGGAAAAACAAGAAACCCAGGATAGCCAAAACAATCCTGTACAATAAGGAACTTCCAGAGGCATTACCATCCCTGACATCAAGCTCTATTACAGAGCTACAGTAATCAAAACAGCTTGGTTTTGGCATAAAAACAGAGATGTTGACCAATGGAATCCAAATACCTAAGAACACCTGATTTTTGACAAAGTAGCTAATATTATACAATAGGAAAAAAGAAAGCATCTTCAATAAATGGTGCTGGCATAACTAGTTGTCAACCTGTAGAAGAATGAAAATAGATCCGCACAAAACTCAAGTCCAAATGGATTAAAGACCTCAATATAACTCTGACCACACTGAATCTGATAGAGGAGAAAGTGGGAAGTAACTTTCAATGCACGGTCACAGGAGACCACTTCCTAAATATAACCCCAGTAGCACAGACTCTAAGAGCAACAAACAATAAATAGGAACTCCTCAAACTGAGAAGCTTCTGTAGAGCAAAGGACACAGTCAATAAGACAAAAAGGCAGCCTACTGAGTGGGAAAAAATTATCACCAACCCCACATCAGACAAAGGACATATCTCCAAAATATATATTCATAAGCAAAGGACACCGTGCCTCTAGTTCATGATCCTAGAGAAGCTAAGTTATAAGGTGAACCCAAAGAAAAACATATATAGACCCTATTGGAAATTGGAAACAGACAAAAATTTGGGAGCATGGGGGCAGGGAGTAGAAGGATGGGGAGAAAAAGGGTGGTAAATGGGAACTAGAGGGAACGGTATAGTCAAGATGGAGGAAGGACAGAAATGAGAGCAAGGAAAGAGATATCTTGATTGAGGGAGGCATTATTATATTTGGCATAAAATTTGGCATAAAATATTATAGCAACAAACCTGGCCCTAGAAATAGTCCCAGGAATCCACAAGAATGTCCACATCTAAGACCCTAAGCAATAGAGGAGAGGGTGCCTGAACTGATTTTGCCCAGTATTTATACTGATGATTATCTTAAATATCATCATAGAACCTTTCTCCAACAACACATGGATACAGAGGCAGAGAGCCACATGGGAGCACTTAGCTCCCAAGGTCCATGTGAAGAGTGGAAGTAGTGCGAATATGAGCAAGGATGTCAAGACCATGAGGGGTTTGCCCACTGAGATAGTTTTCCTGACCTAATGGGAGCTCACCAACTCCAACTGGACTGAGAGTAAAGGAGCATGGGATCAAATTATTCCCTGTGAATGTGATTCACATTTGGGTCAGACTGAAGGGCCACTGACACGGGCACTGGGATTTGTCTCTACCTCATGTACTGGCTTTTTGGGATTCTATTCTCTTTGGATGTATATCTTGGTAAACCTAGACGTAGTAGAGAGGGCCTTGGACTTTCCACAGGGCTGGATGCCTTGTCCTCTCTTAGGATTGGAGGGCGATGGGTAGGAATGTGTGAGGAGGCAGTGGGAGAAGGAGGGGGAGTGGGAATTTGAATTGGTATTTTTAAGTAATAATAATAAAATTCACGACCTCATCTCTATTTATTATTGCTACTTATGTAAGTACATATAAATGAAATATGTACTATATCTTATACATGCATATGCCATATAGATCTAGATATAGATGTATATACTATTGTCCTACTGTTTCCAATAACTATCGCCTGTTGAGGGGTGTTTAGGTCTGAACACTGGGATTAGATTTCAGGTGAGTCAACTAATTTTATCATCTCCCCTTCCTCTGTCTTCTCTCCAAAATGCCCCGTATACCCATACATGTCTTATTGAACCCATTCAACTCAATGCCCTATTTTCACATTAATTATTATATTATGTGCATGATATATATGTATTATGATATATATACATATTTTGTTATATATGTACATTACTACATATTCTTAAGAATATAAATGCTATGAATACTATTATTAACTTTGAAATTAGCAAAACAGTGGATCTCCAAGAGAATTTTTACACATTCTTAATTTTACTTAACCTGCCATGTTCTTTAGTCAGTATACCCATGGTAAGATGATACTTCTAAAAATACTGTGAGATTTAGCTAAATGACATCAAGAAATCAGTCTCAAATCAACCACCAAACTTCTTCCCTACTGCCTAGATTTCATAATGATAAAAGGTGCTGTCAAAATGATTGGTGGAGAAAAGACACTAACGGTCTTATCCAACTTTAGACCTAGTATCTGAAATACTTACCTTACAGGTAAGATACATCTGGTGATACAATATTTGCAAGCCTATTATGTAGTAATTAACCACTTTCTAATCAGACTGAAAACTTGCTCTTCAGAATGTTTGTTTCATGTTTTTTTCAAGGCAGTACATTGCAATGCTATCTTGCAAATGGTCATTCCATCAAGTTGCCTTCATATTTTATGTGTGTATACCAATAGAGCTATTCTGATGTCAACCTTAATCATAAAAGCTTATTTTGCAGAGAACAGAAGTCAATGAAGAAGTTCTCAACATATTAAGCATAAAAGACTGAATTCTCAATCCTAAACAGTTCAATTCTCTTAAACCCACCACTACCAACAAGTTTCCAATAACAGCAAGAAGGAGAAAGCAGAGCAAATGTTACAGGAAAGAGTATTACAGGATGCTGTCTTGTGTACATGACACGGCTGTAAAAACCATGGCCTTACAGCAGCTCTGGTTGTCTTCACAGACCTACACAAGATCAGGAAAGCCAAAATCCTAGTGTAGACGTGGCAGATGATTTCTAGATACCACTCAGTTTTGAGGAGATACTGGTAGTTGTTGGAGGATGGAGAATCTTTCATTTTGAGTTTGTGGTTTTGGCATGTTTTCCATGCTCCATGAAATGGTCCCATACTCATTCACATATGGACATGATTACTTGTATTATAAAAAACAAAAATATTTAAGTTAGGAGAAATACATACAAAACAGATAAGAGATCATCTCGGTAGGATTAATGGGATTGGATACGGTCATGTTTAATTGTATACATGTATGCGATTCTGAAAATTGACAAAAAATAATATTAAAGTCAAATAAATAATGCAGGTAGATGTGTTTGATACTTCATCTTCTTGCCTGATGAAATCATGATTGATATGTTCACTTGCTTTATGTTGCTGTGATAAAACACTATAAAACCAATCCAGAGAGAAAAGACATTTATTTCATCTTACAGTTTGTAATCATCATCAAGAGAATCCAACACCAAGTATAGACAGGAACCTGGAGGCAGTACCTAAAGCAGTGACCCTCGAGAAATGCTGCTTAGTGGCATGTTCCTCAGGGTCTTCTCAATTTGTTTCTTTATACAGCCCAGGACCATCAGCTCAGTGGTAGCCCTTCCCACAGTGGGCTAGACCTGCCTGAATCATACATTAACAACAAAAATACCTGTTAAGTTGTTCAAATGTCCCGTTCATGCCTTCTCCCACCTGTGAGATAGAGTCTGGACATCTAGTGTCCCAATTAAGTCTGGCCTCCACTGTCTGTTTCAAGATAGTTTTGAAGCTTCTGCCTAAACACCCCCTATATTTCCCCCAACACACAGGCTCCTTTAACACAACATCAAGCCTGTTCACACAGTGTACATATCTTTGCACCATGGGAAGCACATCCTGTACATCAGTCATGCACCATTTGTCTACCTGATTTCTCTACCTCAAGTCATCTCCAACCTGTAGACCTAGCCTGCACACAACCTCTCTTCTACCTGAACCTGCTCAGTTCAGATTATACTTAGAACTATTAAAGGAAGCTATATACTTAGACATCATCATAAAATACCAACAATATCTAAAACTAGACCAGTATCTTCTCTCTAAAACCAACCAATCCTATAGAAAAGGTTGCCAATGAAAATTATCTAGATGAACCTCATAACCCAGAACTTAAAAGAACAATCATAAATGACATCAGAGACTTCAAATAATATAAGAAGGCCCACAGAAATAGATAAAATGATTTTTTCTTTAATGCCATCATTTATTCTTTTCCTTTTTAGGGCAATTCTCTAGAGAATATGCACATTTAAAAACAACAAATCATAACATAGTAAATACCTTCATGTTTAGATAGTAATGCTTAAATTGTCATTCCCTGTTATGTCTCAAATTCAGAACCTCATGTCTGATGTGCACTTCCCAAGCACAATCTAATGGTTTTAAAACAATGCTCAAGCTTGCACTGAGAACTCTCTTCTAGGATTGTTCATTACCTCCAGCTTTTGACGACTCATTCTTCCTCATCCAAAAGCCACTTATTAGGGACAAAGATACAGAAATTCATAGAACAAGGAAATTAAGGAGAAAGAACATAAGGAGAATAAATGCCTGGGTGATCCTGTTCTGGAAGACCCATCAGAGGGGTGAGTGTGTTCTTGAACCGGGGAAGGAGCCCGGAAACAGAGCAAGGACATTCCCCGACCCCCTTCACTCCCTGGTCATTCGGCAGGGGCTGCTCCCCTCTGCTTTGGTGGCCTCTCTCTCCCTAACCCATCCCATCCCAGCTTGCACTCAGGAAACTCCTCCCTTCTTCCTCCCTTCCATGGGGCCACAAGATCTGCCAGCTCAGCCTGTTTGGGTGCTGGGACAGGGTGCTGAGGGCAATGGGGCGGGTGGGAGTTCCTTTGCTTCAATAGCCTGCCTGCAGCAAGGTAGGCCTTTTGTCAGCGAGGTCCCTGGCCAGCAAGGGAACCTGATCCTGTTCCATAAAATCCATCGGATAGCATTTGAAAAAAGAGATGGGCAGGCGCCAAGGCAAGAATTCCCCCACCAATCTGAAAAACAACATGGAAACACCAGAACCCAGTGATCTTACAACAGAAGGTCTTGAACACCCTAATCCAGAAGAAGTGGAAAAAATTGACATTATGAAAGTGATAGAGTCCCTCAAACAGCATGTAAAAAATGCTCTTATAGAAATGGATGGGAAGTATAACAAAAAGTTTGAAGAAATGAATAAATACATAAATGATACCCTGGGAAACCAAGAAAAAACAATCAAACAGGTAATGGAAACAGTTCAAGAACTGAAAACTGAAATGGAGGCACGGAAGAAAACACAAACCGAGGGCCAGCTGGATATGGAAAATCTAGGTCAATGAACAGAGACTATAGAAACAAGCATAACCAATAGAATACAAGAGATAGAAGAAAGAATGTCAGACTCTGAAGACACCATAGAGAAAATAAACGCACCAATCAAAGAAAACAGCAAAACCAACAAATTCTCATCACAAAACATTCAGGAAATATGTCTCTTCAATTGTTGGGAACAGCCATGAAACTTCTAAAGAACGAAAGATGCATGACAACTAATTCTATGATTTCTGGGAGGAGGCTGAGCAGCCATTGGAATGGTCTCAGCTCCCCTATGACTTGGGAACCTGAACTTTAATACTTTGCAACAAAAATGGAGTCTGAAGTCAAAATGGCAGACCAAGGTGCTTGCTCCCTTCATAAACCATGGTCATATCTCACCCAGCTCACCCTTGCCACTACCATCTTTCCTTCCCCAGTAGCAGTTGTTACATGCTACATTATATGTTACGGTGCATGCTTCATTACATGTGTTACTTGTTACATATGTGTATGTATGTACATATATATTACTAAGTACATATATGTACCCTGCTCAGTTTGTGTACTGTTGCCAAGATTATTTTGAAACATGGGTTCTGGGGACCTTACTCTGGTCTTCATGCAGCAAGCATGTATCGACTCAAGCCCTGTGCCTGAGCTTTGAACTCCCTGGGGCAGCATTGGGTACACAAAGTTCATATTTGATTGATTGTAGTTATAAGCCTGGAAACATGAATGGAAGGTGAAGCTACTTCTGTTCTTCCCTGAGGTGCAGTTCTGCACGGAACTGACTTATAAATAAGGATTCAGCCAGTTTCCTTTTCCTGTGATGTGGGGGATGGAAATAAAGGCCACTGCAACATCTGACCACCAGAGCTGCACCCAGCCTGGGCTCCGCTTCAGCTTTAGAACCCCGATACCTCTCTCTTGTTACAGTTTTATCATTTCAGAGAAGTTATGTAAGTGTGCTTTAGTGTGATTGTAGTGCTCCACATGGGAGGTGTGGAAACTCTGTGTACTCATGTGTGGCTGTAGTGCTCCACAGGGAGGTGTGGAAACTCTGTGTACTGGAGCATGATCGTAGTGCTTCACATGGGAGGCAGAGTCAGGAGGACAGTGAGTGCGGGCCCCATATGCAAAACAAAGAGCTTATTTCAACTTACAGTTTGTAGTACGTCAGGTGGGAACTCAAGTCAGGAACATGGAGGAGGGGGTTGATACATAGGCCATGGAGTAGTGCTGTTTACTTGCTTGCTCCTCATGACTTGTTCAGCCTACTTTCTTTTTTTTCTTCAAGACACAATATATTTTATTAACAGTTCCTAGGAATGGAATATGAGATTTCTATAAAAATTATCAGTTGTTCCAACAATCCAAGTCTGGTTTTTAGAAAAATTTTAATAAAAACCTTTTTAATGTGAGAGATTATGCATACTAGATGACTCAAATTAAATGTTCATGAAAAATATATGGGGCATGCCTTCTGGACCTCCCTGCATTAACCATCAATCAAGAACACGCACTACAGACTTGCCTGCAGATAGTTTGATGAAGACATTTTCTCAGCTGAGGTTTCTCTTCCCAGATGGCTCTTTCTTGTGTTAAGTTGACCAAAAAAAGTAGTACAGCAACTGTTTTATTTTCTCAGTGTACACACATGTGAGAATGCACATGTGCACGTATGCATGTGCACACACACACGCATGCTCACGTGCACACACACACACACGGTCAAACTGTCTGTCGAGCACTAACCAAGAAGTTCAGTATACTGAATAAACATTAAGTGTTTGATTCTGGATCTCTAAAGTTTAATGCAGGATTTAAAAGCTGATTTTATACATGTATTTCTTTTCTTCTGTGGTCAGGTCTTCTGCAGATGTCCACTGTTGCTGTCGTTGCCATGGTGATGTTGTATCTGGCAGCAACATTTCATGAAGCTCTCCCCCGCATTCCAGCTCTTTCATTCTTTCTGTCCCCTCATCTGAATGTTCCCTGGGTGTTGGGATAGAGATATGACATACGTGTCCTGTCTTGGGTTGAGTGTTTATCATTCATTTATTCTTAGTGCTCCAGCCTGATATGAGTCTATGAAGTACATATCAAATGCTGTTGTTTCTATGCCTCACTAGATAGGACATGAATGTTAGTTCATAACTCTCTCTCCTTAGCAGATGCAGGTGCCATGTGGCTTGTTCACACACGTGGCTTCACACAGCATTCTTCCCTAGTGGTTCTGTTGGGAACTATGTGACTGTATTCCATGTTCAAACTGTTAAGCCACTTCTTGAGAACTTAATATTTCAAAAAACAATTGAAATGATTACGACGGAGGGAGGATTTTTGCGATATTTTCCAGTGTGTCTGGAGAGATTAATCCATAGAAGAAACTTCTAGGTCAAACAGCATGTGGAGTATAAGCTGGCTCAGGCACCGGCTTGCTGTGGCCTGCAAAGGTGAGACTGGGCTTAAATATTCCTAATGGGGCCCTGAAGTCTAGAAATGGAACTGAGCACATGCCACTTTTGCCTCTTTTTGTTTATGAGACAGGATCTCTCTGTCACTCAAAATAGTCTTTAATGGCTATGTAGCCCAGGACCCACTAGTATTGTAAGAGACCGCTTTTTTGTTCCTGACTGCTCAGCCCCAAAATAACCACATAGAAACTGTATTAATTAAATCACTGTTTGGCCTATTACCTCTAGCTTCTTTTTGGCTAGCTCTTACATCTTAGTTTAACCCATTTCTATTAATCTGTGTATTGCTACATGGCTGTGGCTTACAGGCAAGGTTCCATTCAGTGTCTATCTCTGGTGGAGCTACATGGATTCTGTCTGACTCTGCCTTCTTACTACCAGCATTCAGTTCAGTCTTCCCCGCCCACCTCTATACTGGCCTATCACAGGCCCAAGACAGATTCTTTATTAACCAATGGTATTCACAGCTTACAGAGGAGAATGCCATATCACCTCCCATTTTCCGCCTAAATAAAAAGGAAGGTTTTAATTTCAACATAGTAAAATTATGTATAACAAAACAGGTATCAAGCAAGAATTATAGTTACAATATTTATATCTACTTTATCTTTTAGCTTAACTGAGGGAAACTATAACTACCTATTCTTCAACTCCATCAAGACTCCAGAAGGACATAATATTACCTTAGTAAACATGAAGTGCATTGTAAGCAACTTCCAAAACTCTAGAATTGACAGAGACATCTTCCTGCCTGGACAGTCACCCAAAGTTCTTCTGTACCATTTGGGGATCCATCTTCAGCCTACAGGCCCATACTATCCAGCAGAGTTTTCCATGAAGCAGGAAATTTCAAAGACAGTTCAGCCTTTATTGACAGTTTGTCAGTTACTTTCTTCTGTGTCCTGCAGAATGTCTGGCAGTCTTTTTCATAAAGCAGGAATCCCAAAGGACTGTTTCACCTATAGGCCAGTTAAGCAGTCATTTTTCTATGTGTCCTGCAAGTCCAGTTTATACATCATAATATCAAGCAGTCCAGGCAGAGCAGTTTCTTGCCCAAATGGCGAACAAACTCCATGAAGAGCCTCTTTGATGCCCATCTTTCTCTTGAAGTAACTGGTGCTGCCAGGAGCAGCTGTGTCTCACTGTCATGAAAAGTCCTAAGTTCGTAAAACATTTTAAATGCCATATTTCATAGGTCTTTGAAAGGTTTGAAGATTATCTATCTAACTGAAATATATCTCTATATATCTAGAAAACCTAACTAACATGACTACAAAGCTTGACTATTATAGATGATTATCTATTAACATATTTCTTAATTGTACATTAAATTTTTTTGAGACAGGGTTTCTCTGTAGCTTTGGAGCCTGTCCTGGAACTAGCTCTGGTAGACCAGGCTGGCCTCGGACTTATAGAGATCTGCCTGCCTCTGCCTCCTAGTGCTGGGATTAAAGGTGTGCACCACCACCGTGCAGCTTACATTACATTTTTAAATGAGCTACACAAACACAATACCTCAATCAAGAGCAGAAATATACATATAACAAAACTGGCCTAAAATTTGTATCAATAGACCAAGATCTACACCAATGCAAACCTCTATAGCACACTGGCCCCAGTATTCTGTGTCCTGTGATTTCAGAACTATGATACCACACTTAGTAGCTTTTCCTTCTGCCCCATCCTCAACCTTCTCTCCTAGTGCTAAAGATGACATAGGTTATTTTGATAACTAGAGAAGGGGAGGAGCAGGAGAAGATGGAGGAGGAGTGGGAGAGGGAGAGGAGTAGAAGAAGGATGGGAGTGAGAAGGGGAAAAGCAGGGAGAGAAAGGGGAGGAGGAGGAGGATCAGGAAGAGGAGGAGTTGGGAAGAAGGGAGGAAGGAGGAGAAGAAAAAAGAGGTATGGGAGGAGCAATAAGAGGAGGAACCTAGGGAGGAGGAAGGGTGGGGGTGGAAAAGGAGCAGGGGAAGGAGCAGGGGGAAGAGCAGGAGGAAGAGGAACAGATGGAGCCAGGGGAGGAGAAAAAGGAGGAGTGAGAGGAGTGAAAACATTAGGAAATGTTTCTTTGCAGAGTGCAGCTATGAGTATCTCCGTTGTGCTGGAGCAAGTACCCATGCGGACTGAGATCAGCAGAGAGGAGACATCAGCCCTGGGCACCATCGTGCTGGAGACTGTGGAAAGTGCCATGTTGGCCACACTTTCTGACACCCTCTGGAAACGTCAGAGAGACCATTTGGACAGAAAACCTAGGTACTGCATAGCCTTGGGGGCCAGGCTGATTTTCAGGGACAGCATAGTTGGATTCTCAAGACTTTTACCAACATGCCAAACCTCTAATGCACAGCAAAGCAGGTCCATATATTAGTGACATTGACAATTTATCAATCACTTGGCCAGGATTAGAGAGGACACCAAGCGTGTGTCCTTAATACATTCAACGCACATTTGTGGGATGTCTACTATATGTTAAGATGTGATAATCATTTTCTTGTTTAGCTATTTCCAGTTTTCCCTGCCAAGATAATGGTGGATTATACTCCTTGATGTGTTATTAGGAAGGAATTTGTGACTATCACAAATTTTAGAATATTCTTTTCCTTTTCCTTAGTGACTGAGCATCTTAGCACCGCAGCCATTCCACCTTCTCGTGTCTTAGAGTAAAAATAGGGTGCAAATCAATTCATGAAGGACCCAAAGAATTATTGAGAAATATGTGTTATTTTTAATCCTGGAAGACTTCGGAGGCTCTTTGTTACCGCACCATGGCTCATCCTTCCCTGACTGATACATGCTTGATTGCTGACCACTTGGGGATATTGGATGCCACTGATCTTTGTATGCACTTCTCACTCCAGTTATCCATTCTTGTGTTGGTGAGTCCCATGGATATTGGAAATTCTTTTTTAATCACTGCTCTGATTCAGGCATAAGAATGTAGGTAGTATTTTATCAGCTTTAGGAATTTAGACATCTGATATATATGATATAGATAAAATGTTATCAAGAATAAATCCCATAGACTAAGGAAATTATGAACTAAGATATTCTATGTAGTGTAATCAGGGACTATGACCAGGGCAGTGTGCTGGCAAATTGTGACTGACAAGGACTTTCTTGGTGTATCTTCCATGGCATCTCTCCAGGTGTCTTGGTTTGTGAGAAGGCAGTGGGCGGGTCAGGCCCCCTTTGAGTGAGGGTGGGGCAGTGTAGAGCTGATGGTGCCCATTGGTTCAAACAGGAGAAGGAAGGGGCAGTTTGCAGGCATGGGCTTTCTCACTCTTTCCCTTTGACTCCCAACTGCCACAATGGCTCAAATCCTTGAAGCCAGTGTTTCTTGCTTTAAACTGGTTCTCTCAGAAATCCTTCACATGGTTAATACAGGATGGATATCAGGGACGGGAGGAAGGTGGGGTGAGGAGGAGCTGGGGGTGCTAGTGCTTCTCTTGAACTGAAGTGGCTAGGTTTGGGTTTCCATTCCTAGAGGTGGCATTCCAATCACAGCTCTCCCTCTTTTTCCATGGCTAAAAAGCCTCAAGCAAACAGCTTTTTTCAGAAATCGGTGCCCCACAAATAAAGCATGATTAATCAAAACTCAGAGAGAGGAATTGGGGTTCAATCTGAAGATCCCAAAAGCAAAACAGCAGGCCACTGGCTCTTACCTCTCCCTCACTCTGAAGTGGCGATCCTGCCTCCAGGAATCTCAGAATGAGACTGAGACTAAGAGCTGTTTCTTCCCATTTTATAATCCTCTCTAGGGCTAGGATTAAAGGTGTGCACCACTGGAATTGAAGGCATGTACCACCCAGTTTCTACTGCAACTAATGTGGCTACTGGGATTAAAGGTGTGTGTTACCACTGCCTGGTCTGTAAGGCTGACCAGTGGGGCTCTTTCACTCTGTAATCCTCGGCAAGTTTTGTTTATTAAAATACAAATAAATGCCCCTCATTAAACAACAATGTACATACAGGAAGTCCAATTTATTCAGCTCACTCCGTACCCCTGACTGGCCTCAGATTCATTGAGAGCTGCATGCTTCAGCCTCCTGCATCCCGAGATTAAAGACCCACACCACCATACTTTCAAGATGAGTGATTTCCAGAATAGCTGAAGCTATAAGGAGCAGTCAAGAGGCCAGTGTGACTGAAGTAGAGTAGGCAGTAGTGGCTTTTAGGAGAAAGACTCATGGAAAAAGAGGGAGAGAGTACTGAAAGTTTTGTTGAAGTGAGATGTTGGGGCAGCACTGGAGAATTTGGGGGTAGGGATGGCATTTAACTCACTCTGGCATTGGTACTGACTTTTGATGCTATTGGTGTATCAGTCAGCTTTCTGTTACTGCAACAAATTCCTGAGACACATCAACATTTAAAATGGAAAGGTTTGATTATGGCACATGTTTTCAGAGGTTTTATCCATGGTTGGTTTGGCTCTGTGGAAACACAGCACATTATGGAAGAGTGTGGATTGAAGAGGCCTCTCACTTCATGGTTATGGGAATGAGTGGTAGAGACAGAGTGAGCACAAGAGCAATAGTTCTCTAAGGGATGCCAGTAATGACCTAGCTTTGTCCCAGGCTCCCAGCCTAAGATTTCCATCACTTATTACTGGTGTCACGAATGGGGGACAAAGCCTTCAATGTAAGTATTCTTAGGGGGAAATTCCACAATCAAATTATTGCAGCTGACTTAAACTCTATTGCTCTCTGATGCATCCCCTTAAAATATGATTGCTCCCCTCTCTTTGTCTTCATGTGTGTGCAGGTGTGAATGTGTATATGTGCATGCAAGTGGAGGCCAGAAGACATGCTAGGCTTTAATTTTTCTCAGGCACTGTCTATGTTTCTTTGAAGCAGGGTCTCTCCCTGCCCTGAAACACACTGTATGGCTTAAGATGGCCAATAGGCCCTAGTGCTTTTCGCAAGTGTGTACCACCATCCCTGCATGTCTCTTATTTGAGGCTTCTGGGAACGGAACCCAAGTTCCATGCTTGTGAGGTGAGCACTTTGCCTACTGAGCTATGGTCCCAGATGGGAAAAACCCCTTCTGAAGTTACAGCGAGGCTTCTCACTACTTTGTTATAAAGCCTGCATAATACAGATGAATGAATTGTTCTGTGCTCTTTAAGCTTACTGAGCCAGCTGTGGAGGTGGGATGAGATCCCCTTCAGACTCAAACATGTTTGGGATAGGTTGCCCTCCAGCACCCTTTGTCCAGGATGGTCCCCCAACTCTGCGAGAAGGGAAATTGAGAATTAAAAGAACAAGAAAAAAATTAGCCCAAGTAGAAAAACCATGCCTTTAGAACAGAAAGAGTTACTGCTACAGTGTCTTGAATATGGCTGGGTTGGAGTATAGCATTCTCAGGCACCTTCCAAGATGGAAGAATCAGTTACTGTTCAGCCGGTGATAGAAAGATGTCTGTGGTAGAGATGGCCAGGTGACACTCTCACCCAGGAGAAGATGTCCCCTATGGTACCCTGTGCTATTCAGGACTGGGACTGGCTGTTTAGTTCTCAGACCTGCTGGGGCGGAAGTATTCGATCTGGTCTCTACTGCTTCCACTCTTTGTTTTCTCATTTTATGTCTGTTTGCTGTGCACTTCGTAAGCGAACTGACTCAGAGCCCAAATCACAGCTACGGTGAATTGTCCTACAAACGTAAGACTTCCCATCATCCATCAGGACTCAAGAGTTTCCCTACAATGAACTTGTTTTCCGTGGTTTCTTTTGCTTTCAACTATATATTTGTGTATTTTCTTTTTTAAAGATCTACTTTTCATTATTTTAAATTATGTGTCTTGGTGTGTCTATTTGTGGGTATGTACATGTGAGTGCAGGTGCCTGTGAAGGCCAGAAGAGGGCACTGGATCCCCTGGAGGTGCAGGTGGTTCAGGGAACTGACCCTGGATCCCGTGAAAGAGCAACAAGTGATCTTCATCACTGAACCATGCCACCAGTCCCTGTGCATCTTCGCTGGGCAGAAATCAAATTCAAGATAGATTTACTTTCTGCATGTCTTAACAAAAACACTCCGTTTTCCTTTTAGACATCGAAAGCAAAGTTATCAATGAAGAATGCAATGATGAGAATGTCTCCTTTAACTTGAAAGCCAGAGGTGATGAGATGAATGTTAGCTGTTCCATCATCGAGGAATCAGAATCCAGAGGTACAGTCGTCCTGAGCACCAAGGTAGTGGAGCGTCAGTCCACCCGCCTACAAATCCTCTATAGTCTTGCAAGGCAGATACGGATGGTGGAGAACAGATGAGAGGAGAGGCAGGGATAGCACTATGCACTCAGAGTTTTCTACATGGCAGGAATGTCGAACATTAAGGGCTTGACATGGAGCATGTCTCCACCCAGTAGAGTTTGGCCACCAGCCATGTAGGACTCTTGATCTCTTGAGCTGTGGTGAGCCCTCCATCTGGATCATTCTACTGTGAAGCATTCCACTGAGTTCTAAAATTTGATTTTTTGGGGGATCCTCTTTTCCATCATATCACTGTGATACTGCCAGTGTTTCTTTTTATTGACTGTGTCTTTTGTGGTCAGTCTGCCTTTCTTATTTTATCCAGCTGTTTATTTGTATCCTGTTTGGATTCATTGAGTTTATCTGTGTCCTCTTTGATTTTTGTTAAATATTGTTTTACATTTAATGTTTTAAATTTTTAATTGAATTTTACTGAGCTCTACATTTTTCTCTGCTCCCCTTCCTGCCTCTCTTCTCCCTTCAATTATTTTTTTGTTGAGAATATTGTGTTTACATACAATGCATTTTGATAAAATCCAGCCATCATTTTCTCCTTTCCAATCCCTTCACTGCCTCCCACTATTTCCCTTTCTTAACTGTACATTTTTTAAACCCACCAAGTTTACTTCATGCTTCCTGTAAGTGCAAGGGTGTAGGTTCATCTGTGAAGATGGGTAGCTTCTCAAGGTACGCATCCGTGAAGACAATGACTCTCCAGTAGCCATCAGCTGCAAACAGATCTCCTCAACCCTCCCCTTCTTCCCTTCCTTTTACTTCTGCCCCCAATTTTGTCAGGCGATCTTGTCTGTTTCCAATTCCCAGGTGGGTCTATATGTTTTTCTTTGGGTTCACCTTATTACTGAGCTTCTCTAGGATCATGAACTATAGGTTCAAGGGAATTTTTCATTTCTTCTTTAAGTATCTCTATCATCTTCACAAAGTTATTTTTAAGGTTGTTTTCTTTTGCTTCATCTGTGTTGGGATATTCAGGTCTTGCTGTTGTAGAACCACTAGGATCTGGTGATGCAATATTATTCATGTTGTTGAATGTATTCTTACACTCTTTTCTACCCATCTTGGTTTGGGGTAATTATAGGTGCAGGTGTTGATTCTTCCTATAAACTGTGTAGGTGGTGCCTGTGCTTCTGGGGTCACTAAATGCCATGAGGGAATGGTTGATTGGGGAAAGATGATGGGTTCTGTGGGTTTGTGGGGAAGAGTGGGACTTGTTGATTATAGGGTCTAATGGGTGGCAGAACTGATGATGATGCATGGGATGTGCCCTAGGGTCTTGTTGTCCACCCAGGAGACCAGCCACTCCCCTCGTTCTCTTATCAGTGAAGGCAGAGCCTGAACCTCTGTGTGCTGTTGATACTATGGGGAATGGTTGGCCAGGAAGTCAAGGGGAGCATGATGGGTTCTGTGGGTTTTTGGGGCAGAGTGGACTTGTAGATTACAGGGCCCATTGGGTGGTGGGGGTGGTGAAGCTATCTGCCACAGGAGTCTTACCTGCTGTCTGCTTAGTAAGGTTGTGATGGTTGAATGTGGGGCACAGGATGGGTCTCAGGGCCTAGGGCATACAGACCTGGGCTGTCCAGCTGGGAGACCAGATGGTCCCCTCTTCATCCAATCAGTGCAGGCCATCACTTCTTTATTTTCTAAGAAGAGACAGAAAGGGGATAAAGTCTGATAGGAAGCAAGGTGGGGAGGATTCAAGAGGAGTCAAAACTAAAATACCATAATCAGAATATGTTGTATGAAAATATATTTCAGTAACACAAAAATGTGAAACATTCTCTTTCTGATGAGATGATGTGTTCTCTAGAACTTCTTTGAAGTCTGAAATTTCAGAAACCCTTTCTTGTTAAGTGTATGATTATTTGTAGGCCAGTGAAGAATAATTGATTTCTTATGTTCACATGCTTTTTTCTTAGTAATATTTTGTATTCTTTATTAGTATTGCTAAATTATTCATTTTGTTGGTTTATATGAAAAGCTGTGTCCATTTTGAAAATACAGTTTCATAATGAGAATATATTTTCTTAATTATTGGTTTATAGACTTATTTTACTTATTTTTCTATTGCTGAGGTTAAACACCACTATAAAAGCAATGTGTTGAAGAAAGATTCATGATGGTGAGTCAGAGGTAATAGTTGGCAGTGGGTTGCAGAAACAAAGAGAGCTCACATCTAGAAGCCCATCATGAAGCAGAGAGCTTCCTGGGTATAGTAGGAAGATTTTCAAATCTCAAAGTCAATCCCCAGATACATTCTTCTTCTAGTAAGTGTATATCTCTTAATCCTACACATAAAACTCCATCAGCTTCAGGCCACGTATTCAGAAGTCTGAGTATATTGGGGCATCTCATTCAAACTCCCACAGTCTTATTTGCTATTCTGATTTTTTTTCTATATTTGAGACAGGGTTTCTCTGTGCAGCCCTAGCTGTCCTAAAACTTGCTGTGTAGACCTTCATGGCCTTGAACTCACAGCAGTTTTCTTGTCTCTGCCTCTCAACTGTGGGGAGTAAAGGTGTGTGCTACAACCTCTATGCCTATTCTGAAAAAATTGTTTAAAAATTCTACCATAATTAATGCCAATCTTTTTATTGATGTTATTCAATAAATCATGAATCATCTATCCATTGACATAAGAAGATGTTTTTAAGAATAAAAGATCTGAAGTTTTTAAATATGTTTCCTTACATATGTGTCTACATATTTCTAAAATTTTATGTCTTGCGTTCTGAAAAATTTTACCTAAGTAGGCTCATTCAGATAATTATTTATTTTCCTTCCCTCCATATTTGAGTTCCCATAATACTTAACCCATAATTTCACAGAAGAACATACAAAATTCTCCCCAGAAAGTGGTGTCAGGATTATTTGGAAGTATTGACCTGGAGACTTGCATTTAAGGATGTTCCAGGAAGGTGGGGATGAGAACAAAGGCAAGGCTAATGTTATGATAGAAGCAATCTGTACTCACCAGCATCCTAGGTAGTCCTGAAAAAATAGTTCAAGAACCTCCATCTTTTCTTAACAGAAGTCACGTTAGGTCTTTTTTTCAAAAGCACATTCTTCAGTCGTAAGCTATTTACATAAATTTTTGAAACACATTTGCATTATTCACAGAAATTTGAAAAAATCTGTGAAGTAACACACAGAACAATATAGTCAGTTCTTCAACTATTTTTCATGTACCATGGGGCTAAATCGTACTTTTAACAGATTTTGAGAAAAAGAGACCTACAAATAAAGAAAACTTTTCTGTGTGATCAGAATGACCCATCTTCTACTAAACAGTGACTAGATTTCCTCAACAACTGATTGACTTTTATGATAAATAATTCAATTTATTTATTTATGTAATTATTTTTTAAATATTTATTTTTTATTATGTATACAATGTTCTGTCTGTATGCCTGCAGGCCAGAAGAGGGCACCAAACCTCATTGCAGATGGTTGTGAGCCACCATGTGGTTGCTGGGAATTGAACTCAGGACCTTTGGAAGAGCAGGCAGTGCTCTAAACCACTGAGCCATCTCTCCAGCCCCCAAGTAATTCAATTTAGATCCACATGAGAACGCTTGTTTCTATCAAATGAGTCTGAAAATTTATCATTGTCTTTTTGTCATGAAAAGCCTTACAATATAATGCTTTATTAAAGCCATTGCTGGAAGCTCTGTGAAGAATAGATACCAGAACCCTTTTCTTGTAGGGCCAACTTCCTAAGACAAGGACTCGGTATGTCTTTATACAGGACGTAAAACCTACTAATTCACAGGATAAAACATCTTTTGCAGAGGACTACTTCAATTACAATAACTGTAAAGAGACTATTGATTATAACAAATACTTTTTTAGACACCAGCCTGATCAGACCAAAGAGAAGCTTTATAAAAGCTATCAACATGGCTGAGCATTTGATGAATGCTCAAACTATTTAGTTTAGAAGAGCTATTGCTACAAACATTTCCTACAGACAGAGTCAAGAATGTGATATCTTACTATCTGTGTTCAAATCTTATTCAAAATCATTCAAGGAACATGGAAGAGAGGCCCCAGACTTGCAAAACCTATAGTAAATCTTTTCCCTCTCATTTAAATCTAGGTTATCTAAAATTCCATGTTGGAGAGAATCATGTAAATATATCTTATGTACAAAACGCTTCAGGAGATCTTCACACCTCACCAGTCGTAGGAGATTACATTCTGAAGAGACACCATTAAACTGTAAGGAATGTGGGCAGCACTGCAGTGAATGTTTACACCTCATTAAGAATAATAGGATTGATCCCAGAGAGGAGACAGACAGATGCAGCAAGAGTGCCAAGGCCTTTAAAGAGCTCTCGCTTCATAGAATATTCCATGAAATCTGTCCTTTGATAAACCCCACCAGATATGAGAAATATAAAATACATCTCAGGAGCACCTCAAATCTCACCACACACACAATTCTGTCTAAAGTAAGGAAATCTTATACATGTGAGGAATGTGGAAAATGGCTCCAGAACTACCCAAACTCTAGGAGACACCAGAGAATTCATACAGGAGAGAAATCTTTACATCTGTAAGATGTAAAGAATGTGGCAAGTCTTTTGCCCAACACTCATCTCTTAAAGCTCACCACAGAATCCATACTGGTGACAAACCTTACAGATGTAAAGAATGTGGCAAGTCCTTTGCCATCACTCAAATCTTCAAGCTCACCACAGAATCAATACAGAAGGGAAACCTTAGAAATATGAAGCATGTGGAAATTTATTTCCCAGGACTCAAATCTTTAAGCTCACCGTGGAATTTGTTCTTGTGATAAACCTTACAGATGTAAAGAATGTGTCAAGTCCTTTACTCGTTTCTCAAGTCTTCACTCACATTACATAATCCATACTCATGACAAACCTGTCATGTCAAGAATGTTAGAAATCCTTTACCAGAACCTCAAATATTAGAAGCCATCAGAAAATTCATATAACGGAAAAGCTTTGTAAATGTCCTTAGAATATCTCACAGTAACTCACTGTATAAGAAAGACTTCATACAGGGACCTGGTTCTATTATATTTTCAAAGACTTCAATTAATTTCAAAGCTTAGTCAATACTAGGGAAGCCTCATTAAGAAGTTCTACACTTTCTGGGTGCTGGTGGAGCATGCCTTTAATCCCAGCACTTGGGAGGCAGAGGCAGGCAGATCTCCGTGAGTTCAAGGCCAACCTGATCTACAAGAACTAGTTCCAGGACAGGCTCCAAAGCCGCAGCGAAACCCTGTCAAAAAAGAATCTTTACACTTGGTATATATTTAGAATTATTCTATGCAGATAGAGACTTCATCATCATAAAATATTTGTTGGAAAGTGAACTATTTATGAAACAGATGCAGAGATATTCTTTCAAACTCTAAGTATTACTAATAAGGAGAGTTTTCCACCTGAAATAACCTAAGCAGTAATATTTTCTGACCTTCTGTCAGTATACTGGTTTAAAGAACTATCCAAAGTCAAAACTATTCAAGATTCTAGTGCATATTTTAGTGTAGTGTGATGCTGTTGTTTGTGTCATATGATGTTTATACAATTTTCAATATAAACATTAACGCCATGATAGTATTTGAGATTGCACATATATTGCAGTTGGTTTTTAACTTCAACTATATTCCTTCTGTTTCTAAACAATAAAATTATTAATTTTTATAGTCAATTTTTACATCTTTTATTTTTGTGGTGAGTGTCTATTCTTTACTGGGAGAGCATCATTAATGTCAGTTGTTTGATCAACAATAATGCCAGGAGAACTAAATTGCACTTGATTTAAATGAGTATGAGGTAGATTATAAAACCAATGTGCATGCCATATTAGACAAAGACAAGCCTACAAGGCCACAACCTTATTCAGAGAACTGTAAGCAATGATTGGGAAAGGAAGTCTTCCCCAGAAAAGAGTACAGCAGTTTTTTTGTTCAATATCAACTGGATGGCCTTAAAACAAACATGCAAGAAACGTTGTATGGATTTAGCCAGGTTTCTTTAGGAATATTTATGTATATACGTGTGCATATATCCATGAGATAATTAGCAGAAAAGAAATGTGACCAGAGACCATACCTTTGAAGAACAGGGTTGGAGGTTAATAGAGTTTGGAGGGAGGAAAGTGAAGGTAGAAATGTTGTAATTTGGAGAGAGCAAAAAGTTCTTGCTCTAACAGATAACACTAGGAGAACCATAAAGTTCAAAGAGGTAGGGTTGTCTTTTCTTTTCTTTCTTTTTTTATTGACTTTATTGAGCTATATATTTTTCTCTGCTCCCCTCCCTTCCTTTCTCCTCCTCTTCTACCCTCTCCCATGCTCCCCATGCTCCCAATTTACTCAGGCGATCTTGCCTTTTTCTACTTCCCATGTAGATTAGACCCATGTGTCCTCTTAGTGTCCTCTTTGTTGTCTAGGTTCTCCATGATTGTAAATTTTAGGCTGGTTTTTCTTTGTTTTATGTCTAAAAGTCACTTATGAGTGAGTACACATGATGTTTGTTTTTCTGGGTTTTTGTCTTTCTGGGTCAGGAACAAGGCAAGGTTGTCCACTCTCTCCAAATCTATTCAATATATTTCTGAGGTCTTAGCTAGAGCAATAAGACATGAAAGGAAGATCAAGGGGATACAAATAGGAAAAGAATAAGTCAAACTTTCACTGTTTGCTAATGATATGATATTTTCACATAAGTGATTCCAAAAAATTCTACCAAGGAACATCTACGATTCATAAACATAATATAGCAGGATAAAAGGTTAACTCAAAATAATCAGTAGCCCTCCTATACACAGATGATAAAAGGGCTAGGAAAGAAATCAGAGAAACAATATCCTTCACAATAGCCAAAAATAGCATAAAATAGCTTGGAGTAACTGTAACCAAACAAATGGAAGTCTTGTATGACAAGAACTTTAAATCTTTGGAGAAAGAAATTGACGAAGACACCAGTCAGTGGAAAGATCTCCCATGCTCTTGGGTAGACAGAATTAACAAAGTAAAAATGTTAATCTTAGCAAAAGCAATCTACATATTCAACACAATGCCCATCAAAATCCCAGCAAAATTATTCAAAGACTTTGAAAGAATGGTACTCAACTTCATATGGAAAAACACAAAACCCAGGATAGCCAAAACAATCCTGTACAATAAAAGAACTTCTGGAAACATCACAATTCCTGACTTTAAACTCTACTACAGAGCTACAGGACTGAAAACAGCCTGGTATTGGCATAAGAACAGACAGGAGGACAAATGGAACCGAATAGAAGACCCGGATATTAATCCACTCACCTTCAACACCTGATTTTTGACAAAGAAGCAAAAAATATCAAATGGAAAAAAGAAAGGATATTTAACAAATGGTGCTGGCATAACTGGATATCAACATGTAGAAGAATGAAAATAGACCCATATCTATCACCATGCATAAAACTCGAGTGAAAATGGATCAAAGATTTCAACATAAAGTCAGCCACACTGAACGTTATAGAAGAGAAAGTCAGAAGTACACTTGAATGCCTTGGCACAGGAGACCACTTCCTAAATATAACCCCAGCAGCACAGACACTGAGAGAAACAATTAATAAATGGGACCTCCTGAAACTGAAAAGCTTCTGTAAAGCAAAGGACATGGTCAACAAGACAAAATGACAGCCTACAGAATAAGAAAGGTCTTCACCAACCCCACATCAGACAGAGGTCTGATCTCCAAAATATACAAATAACTCAAGAAATTGGTCATCAAAAGATCACAAAATCTAATAAAAAAAATGGAGTACGGACCTAACAGAGAAATCTCAACAGAGGAATCCAAAATGGCTAAAAGACACTTAAGGAAATGTTCAACATCCTTAGTCATCAGAGAAATGCAAGTTAAAACAACTCTGAGATTTTATCTTATACCTGTAAGAATGGCCAAAATCAAAAACACTGATGACAACTTATGCTGGAGAGGTTGTGGGGAAAAGGAAACACTTCTGCATTGCTGGTGGGAATGCAGGCTGGTATTTGGACCCTTTGGATGTCAGTGTGGTGATTTCTCAGAAAATTCGGAAACAACCTTCCTCAAGACCCAGTAATACCACTTTTGGGTATATATCCAAAGGGTGCTTAATTGTGCCACAAGGACACGTGCTCAACTATGTTCATGGCAGCATTGTTTGCCATAGCCAGAATCTAGAAACAACCTAAATGCCCCTTGACCAAAGAATGGATAAGGAAAATATGGTACATTTACACAACGAAGTATTACACATCAGAAAAAAATAATGACATCTTGAATTTTGCAGGAAAACAGATGGAGCTAGAAAACATCATATTGAGTGAGGTAACCCAGACCCAGAAAGACAATTATCACATGTACTCACTCATAGGTGGTTTTTTAACATTAAGCAAAGAAAGCCAGCCTACAAATCACAATCCTAGAGAACTTAGACAACAATGAGGACACTAAGAGAGACATACATAGATCTAATCTACATGGGAAGTAGAAAAAGACAAGCTCTCCTGAGTAAATTGAGAGCGTGGGGACTTTGGGGAGGGGTTGAAGTGGAGGGGAGAGGCAGGGAGGAGAGGAGAGAAAATGTAGAGCTCAATAAAAATCAATGAATAGAAAATGAGCCTATGTTATTCAAATGTCTTAAATTCCATATTCTGTAGATCTTGGAAGTGTTTCAAGATGACATGTCTATCTAAAATATATATTTGTTTGACCTTGAAAGCATACCTAATGTGACTACAATCTCATTTATATTCGGTGACTAGTTACTAACCTGCATTTCCTCATCATCCTAAATAGTTGGTAATAATAACTTTGAAAGACTAGAAATTTGTATTACATTGTTAAATGAGATATAAGTACAATATCTTGAACAAGATTAAAAACAAATATACAGTATGTTTTAACAAAATTAATCTCATATTTGTATCAATATACAAAATTTGTATACAATACACAAAAAGTCCAATCTAATGTAAAACATTTAAAACTAGTAGTTGCTTTTTTTTCCTCTTAATTATTTTTTTTAAAAATACCAATCCAAATTCCCCTCCCTCCCCTCCTCCCTTTCCCTCAATACACCCTTTCACCCCACCCCGTTTAATACTAAGAGAGGGTAAGGCACTTTGCTTTGTGAAAGTCCAAGGCTCTCCCTACTACATCTAGGCTGAGCAAGGTATCCATCAAAAGAGAATAGGATCTTAAAATGCCAGTATGTGCAATACGATAAATCCCAGTGCCACTGTCAGTGGCCCCTCAGTCTGCTCCAACTGTCAACCACATTCAAAGGGACTGGTTTGGTTCTATGCTTGTTCCTTCCCAGTCCAGCTGGAGTAGGTGAGCTCCCATCAGCTCAGTTAAACTGTTTCATTAGATGAACCCTTTATGGTCTTCACCTCTTTGCTCATATTCTCATTCCTTCTACCCCTCAACTTGACGTTAGAGCACAGTTCAGTGCTCTGATGTGGGTCTCTGCCTCTGTTTCTATCTACAAAGGTTCTGTAATGATATTTAAGATAATCATCAAGTTCTCCTCTACCCTCTCCTTTTCCCTTCCCCTTACTCTTCTCCCCTTCCTTCTACCCCTGCCCTCATCCTCCCAATTTTGTAAGGAGATCTTGTCTGTTTCCAATTTCCAGGTGGGTCTATATATGTTTTTCTTGGGGTTCACCTTATTACTTAGCTTCTCTAGGATCATGAACTATAGACTTAATGTGCTTTGTTTGTATCCAATTATGAGTGAGTACATACCATATCCATTTGCAAGATGTTCCTTTGAATTCACTAATTGGTTTATGGGAGTTTTGAATTATATATTTTAGTTTGAGTCTTTAGTGTCTTTATCTTTTCACTGAATCATATCAGATCCAGGGTGTTTTTTTCAATTTTCATTAGCCTTACTTTGTATGTTTTTGGCATCATGAAATCAAATTAATTTATGAATTTGTTTGTTTTCTTGTTCTCTTAAGTTTCATTGAACTGTTTCTTTCCTTTTCTTTATTTTTTGCCATTTTCCCCTAAAATCTTTTATGAAGATTATTATTATTCTTTTAAATTCCTTCTTCTGTGCTTTATCAAAGTAATTCTCATTGGCGAATATTTCGTTAGAACTAGCACATTTTGGAGAGGAGATACATAATTGATCATTTACCGTGTTCGTATGTTTTCAATGAGATCTGGGTATGTGGCCTTTTATTATCTCTGTTTCTGATATGGATAGTGCAGTTTGGTGCTGAAGAAAAGATGCTGTAGCATGTGGGGGTCTAGAGATTTGTTTTGGCTTATTAGAAGGAAGGTAAGTAGAGTGAGCTGCCTGAGCTGGTGTGGTGAATGTGGATCATTTACTCTTAGTGTGGAAGTTGTCTGGCTGGGTGGAGACTTCTGAATTATAGTGGGAGGGGTCTATGGGTTAATGACGTAGGTAGGGTTAGATTTTGATGCAGGTATTGGTGTCTAGACTTGGCCAGGGGAATGAATACAGGAGCCAGGTTGGTCTGAAGAGTCGGAGAGGATGTGTGGCATGGAGGATCGTGCATACTCAGTGGGACACACACTAGAGAATAATATGGGAGATTTGCCTGGGCAGATAGGCTTGATGTAGAATCAGCAAATCAGATTGTTTGAAAATATTTATTGAGTTCATTCTCTGAAAATATAATAGTTTTATTCAATGTGTATCAATCTCATATATACTGTTATTTTTCTCTTGAATTAACACAATGATTATTTTATTCATTTTAATCCCTACTTAATGTGCCATTTTACTATTAGTATTATTATTGTTGTTGTTTTTGTTGTTGTGGCTAGTAATAAGCCAGTGAGTCTAAATAGAGCTATCAATGGGTAAAATTTTATGGTTCCATCCACTGTGGCAATGGTAAGACACTATTGACATATTTTCACCAAAAGTGCCCTCCCTTTTCCAGTGACACTCAACCTCCAATAATGTCATAATGTTTTTTTTTTTAATTAAAATGGTTAGGGTAGTAAATACTGGAGAATGGAAAGTTTACCCATGACCACTTTACTGAAGAAAATGACTCCTCCTCCACAAGCAACCATTTAAGGCCACTGCCTCTCAAGGAAATCTGAGTCCTTATAATGCTTTCTTCTCTCCAGACAGGAATGTTAAAAAGTTCACTTTTATACAGGTATTTTGGAGCTGTATGCATTTGTTTCAATTAATATTTGTATTGATGCTTTATACCCAGAATCCAGCATTTACACTTAGTCCTCCCAACCCTCTGAAGCTGTATGTTTCCTAATTTCTCTCACACACTGTTCCTGGGTTTAGGAGGTGAGACAGATATCCCATTGAGGAATGCACTTCCAAATCTCTTACTCTAAGACCTTGGTTTTTTCAATGTACATACAGATTAGTAAGTTATAGAATGACTGCAAATGCTGAAGTGCCTACTATAAAGATACCCAAGTGTTCTTTTAAAAAGCCACGGTGTGGTTTCCAGAACTGTGAATGATAAAGGAACAGAAATAATAGATCATATTCTATGAAACTTACTTCTGGTATCAGAAACTATCATTATCATTATTATTATTATTATTCAGTGGATTAGAGAAATCAGTAGTAATGCAACTAATGGTAAATCAAGGAGGAACTATACATTGAAGTAAAAAATAGCAGTATCCTCAGCATCCACAGTGTTTACAATTCACCAAAATTATGGAAGATTTCAACTGTAATAAGAGAGGAGGAGATGGAAATAAGAAGAGATGGTGTAGGAATGAGGGGGAAAAGTACATGGATATTATACTGGAAAATAGAAGACAAAAGTACACTATGGAAATACACAGGAAAGCCAGAAAAGCCAATGAAAAATACATAAATAGGCCGCCCTTCCTGGCCCATCATTGACCTTGGCCTAACAGCAGGGCAGAATCGCAGGTCCCTCCCCAGACATAGCCCTGGGAGGTGGCAGCACTTTGTGGCCAAGGCGGCCATGAGCTCGCCCCCCGGCCAGCCCCATCATCCCTGAGGCCGCCTGTGCCCGCCGGACGCACCAAGGCTCCACTGCCCCCCACCCTGCCACCGCCATGTTCGCGCAAGGCTTCCAGGACTACATCGAAAAGAAGTATCTTAGCGCCTTGGTGCCGGAGGAACTGCAGAAGCTGGCCTGGGTCAGTCTGGTGGGCAGTAGCGGCCCCTCGAAGACCCCGCTGTGCCTGCTACTGGATGCCAATAACTTCCTGCACCACCTCTATGGTGGCTTCTACACCGACTCGGTGAGTGGCGGCCAGTGGAACCATGCGCTCGGCTACATGGTGGCTCTGGCCAAGGCCTGCTTTCGTGGCAACAGAAAGCTCTTTGTCTTCTTCATTGGCGCCCCGGAGAAGGCCCGGCTGCACGAGTGGTCAAGCGGCAGGGCAACAAGGGCCAGGGGGCACAACAGATCCTCAGCCACGTCCAGAATGAGGGCACGCCACTACCCAAGGTCTGGTTCTTGCCACCCACAGGTGTGCATGGCCCACTGGATCTGCCTGGCGCTCATCCGCTTCCATTTCAAGGTTGCACAGAGCATTGAGGATCGCCATCAAAGTGATTGGCTTCCAAAGAGAGAATGGCTTCCATGGCTCGGTGGCGTAAAACTCTGATTATACACCGGGCAACATCCCCTACGACATCATTGCCCATGCCCTGAAACTGAGCCACAGTGGGAAGAGTCTCACCATAAGCCAATATCTGATGCACAAAGTTGCCAAGCAACTTGACCGGAACCCAAATCGTTTTCCTATTTTTGCTGCTCCATTAGGAAACCACATACTACCTGATGAGGATCTGGCTTCCTTTCACTGGAGTTGACTTGGTCCAGAATATCCACTCACCTCACTGAAGGTCCGAGCCCACCAGCTGTTTTTGTCACCCTGTGATGTGGTGATCAAATCCGTAGCTGACTATGTCGGCAACATTCATGACACCTCTGACCTGGATGCCATAGCTAAAGATCTCTTCCAGCATTCACAGTCTAGAACAGATGACCAAGTCATTTGGTTTAAGAGAGCAGTCAGATATCACTCAGCAGCTAGCAAGCCTACGCCATTTCACCCTCCACATTACTTAGCCAGAACAAATCCATTTGGATTGTCTGGGATGGTGCCACCATATGTTGCCCCTAGATGCTCAACAGTCCACACACTGCTCTGCAAGCAAAGCCCGCAGTCCCACAGGAGCCCAGCCCACGGGGCGGCCCAGGCCAGGGTCCATTTCCATACAGCCTCCCTGACCCTGCCCTCGCCCTGGATACTAGCGGGAAGAACCTGACAGAGCAGAACAGCTACAGCAACATTACTCATGGGGGGAAGCACACACCTCTGTATGAGCGCTCCTTGTCCATCAACCCAGCCCAGCATGGCAGCTCCAGGCATGTGGATTCGGCCGTCTTTCCTGCCTCTTCTACATCATCATCATCAGACAATGATGAGGGCAGTGGCGGGGCAGCCAACCACATCGGCGGGAACAAGATTACCTGGGAGAAGACAGGAAGCTATGCGGAGTCCTGGCATGGGGAGACCCAGGAGACCAAGTGAAGGCAGAAGGTTCATCCACTGCCTCTTCATGAAGCCAGCTAGCTGAAGTCAGAGGGAGCCATATGGGCACTGTCCAGCCAATCCCGTGCCTCCTGTCCATGCCCACCTGGAACCACACCTCCTCTGTTCCCGTCGCACCTGAGGTGCTGAGAGTGGCTGAGCACAGGCACAAGAAGTGACTGATGTACCCTACACCGTCCACGTCCTGACGAAGGGTGAAATCAAAACTGCTGTTTCTACTGAAGATGAAGTCAACAGAGACCTGCCTCCGCCCGCCCTGCTCTATAGGCCAGTTCGTCAGTATGTTCACGGAGTTTGACAGAAAGCAGAAAGAAAACCGAGAGACTTGCTTTTAGAAAGAACAGACTTCCACCAGAACTCTCACCAGTGATCATTAAGGAATGGGCAGCTCACAAGCAGTGGAAGAGCTGGCCTTCCAGCCGCCGGCTGAGGGCTTTCCTGGCCTACATGAGGTCTGACACTGCAGCCATGCGCAACCTCGCCAATGTGCCCACTCACCTCGTGGTGCTCTGCTCGCATTCTGCGGTGTCAGGAGCTGGATGCCTTCCTGGCTCAGGCATTGTCCCCCAAACTCTATGAGCCAGAACAGCTGCAGGAACTTAAGATTGAAAACCTAGACCCCCCCCCCCCCGGAATTCAGCTGTCAGCTCGCTTCATGAGTGGAGTAGACATGGCATTGTTTGCCAATGACGCGTGTGGGCAGCCCATCCCCTGGGAACATTGTTGTCCTAGGATGTATTTTGATGGGAAGCTCTTCCAGTCCAAGCTTCCCAAAGCCAGCCCGAAAAAGACCCCACTCATCGACCTCTGTGATGGTCAGACTGAGCAGGCTGCCAAGAGGAAAAGATGCGCGGGAGCATCCTAGAGGGCTCAACTTCTCCCGGCAGAAGCCCCCCCCCCACTCCTGCTCTGCCCTTCTATCCAGCATCTGTGTACCCTCAGCGCTTTGGGCCAGTCCCACCCTCACAGGGCAGGCAGGGGCTTTGCAGGAGTCTGTGGCTTTGGAGGCCACTATGGGGAAACAGTAGCAACAGGCGCTTATCCTGCCTTCTGGGTAGCAACAGCATAGGGACACTGTGGAGCCTTCTCAGGCAGTGGCAGCAGCAGGGTTAGCAAGTCCCAGGGTGGAGTTCAATCTATTCCCTCTCAGGGAGGGAAGCTAGAAATAGCTGGCGCCATGGTCGGTCACTGGACTGGAAGCAGGAGGGGTCCCAAGGGCCGAGGCCCTTCCCTCTGCAGGTGGTGTCTGTAGGAGTACCGACAAGAGGGCGTCCAAGGGGCGTTGTTTCCACTCGGTGATTGGAACATTTGGAAGAGGTGGAAGGTACTATGGCAGAGGCTACAAAAGCCAGGGAGCAGTTCAGGGCCAGCCCCTATTGTGCTGCTTCAGCAGAAGTGGTCAAAGAACTGAAGTCGAAATCTGGGGAATCCAAGTCCTCTGCTGTGTCCTCAGAAGGGTCCCTGGCTGAAAACGGAGTGTTGGCCGAGGAGAAGCCACTGCCCCAACTTAATGAGAGCACAGGCGACACCAGGGCCCCAGCCACTCTGAAAGTGCCTTCAACAGTGACTCTAAAGCGTGCAATACAATTCCTCACTTAAATGCACTAAGTACGGACAGCGCCTGCCGCAGGGAGGCTGCTCTGGAGGCAGCTGTCTTAAATAAAGAAGAGTAAACTTATTTTTTATAGAGGGTGAAGGATGCTGGGAGGGTAAGGATTCAGGAATACCTGGGGAGAAAGAGAGCCTGCAGTTATGTACATTTTGTCCTTTCCGTAAGAGGAAAATGAGGACTTTGCAAATTCAGATCCCTCTTTGATATCAGAGATTCAAAACACTTTTTTTTCAGTTTTAACCAGTTGTAGTAAAAATGCTGCAATAAAACAAAAAAGAGAGAAAGAAAATGAAGAGCATTTGGCTCCCGCACGTAAAATGAAGTACACAAAGTTTTAACTGGTTATGACAAAAACGTAGAGTTGTGTTTCTTGAACTATAAAGGAAACAAATTTTGGCAGTCTTTAAGTATATATAGCTTAAAATGTAATTTTTAGCTTTTGGCACCTTATGTATGCCATTATATTTTATTTTTGCATTACTGTTTCACAATGAAGCTTTGATTTTTATGATTATGAAAGAAATAAGGCACAACCACAGTTTTTCTTTCTTGAATTTCATCACTGTTGATGTGGTTCTTTTGTGTTAAAAAAAGTGCAACTATCAAAACTAAAAAAAATTATAGAGTAAACTGCTGTTGTGCTGATTTAGAACACACAGTATGTCATACGTACTTTATAAGCAAGTTCAATGGAGATAAAGTTGAAATCATAGAAGATGCAAATGACCTTTCAAAATCAACACAATGTGTTCTGAAACTTCGTGATTAATAGACCATGCATCTGTGGTCAATGAGCTATGTGTTTTTGATCGGATGTAGACCATTAGTGCTACCAAAGTTGGTCCATAACTTTTAAAGTGTGTAGTTACTGTTATGCATGTTATTGCCCTTTCTTCCCTTCTTACCAGTATGTGCCCATTTGCAAAACAAAAATGCTAATAATCAGGAATAGTCCTATAAAAGATGTTAACTCTGTTTAGTCACTGACTGATCTTGCTCTAACCTTAAAATTTTGTGATTATTGACCTCTGTTGCATTTATTCTAATCTCCCCAAATCATCCAGCCATTTGGAATACCGACATCACCCTGGTGTACTCACTGCTGTGTGCATTACTGTTCTTTGTTGCTGTTTTATGCCTTCATATTAGCAAAATATGAAATTCTGTGAAGAAAAACCCTTTGATCTTAAAAAACAAAACACCCCCCCCCCTTCTGTGGCAGGAAACAGATTGCTTGTTCTTGAGAAGTTTCCCATCAGGAATTTAGTAGAAGCAGGTATACTTCTATCATTTTGATGCTTTGTTACTGTTTCCAAACAATGTAATTTGAATCAGAATCACTTCTTACATTTCATATACTTCCGATGCTCTTCATCACATCAGTGATCAGAAGTGAGGTGTAACTCCCCAGCCCCTGCCCGCAAGAGCCAGGCAGGGTCTTACTGTAAGTTGAAGGGAGTTCCACCCTAACTCATGGATTGTGAAGAATGAACTGTCATTGGATCTGATTGACTGTCGATGGATTGTGGTGTGGTGTATCCGGAGGCTTTTGAATGCAATTTACAATGCTTATTAAAAATCTTTATTCTTTTAGTATAAGCTGTTTCCAGACTGGAAAATTGTGATCCAGCTGCCCTCAGTCCCCCTGACTGACAGCGGAACATCCTTGTGGTCTGTAATTGACAAGGATTTTTTGTGTTCTTTCTGGCTGGTGGGTCTCCACAGAAGGAGTAGGTTGCTGGGCAAAATAAAGGTTACTGTTCTTCCACCTGAAAAGAAGCTTCGGTGTATCTGTCCTGGCACCCCTACCCTCACCCCCGCCAGTCTTGGCTATCCAGGCTGCGCTGGCTGCAGCAGAAAATGATTTTCCTGAACTGCACATCTACTAGAGGGCTCACACCCCAAATATCTAAAGACAGCAAGTCCATGGGGAAGTTCGTGATCTCTGCTGCTGCCAGTTGTTTGGGGCAAGGAAACTTCTTTTGCAGACCCATGATTGAGAATGAGAGACATTGAAGCTTGCTGTGGCAACCTCTCCTTCCAAAACAAACAAATCAAAATTAAAAGGGTGGAGACAGGGAGCCATTGAAGAGAGTCCTTAAAATTCTGATAAAGATGCAGAAGTGTATAGATCTTCACAAATGATAGGTTTTCCTGTGGCGGAGGGGGCTAGGGAAGGACTTAGCAATCTGGCCCCTCTGAGTTTGACCATAAACCAATAAGTATATGGGAAACACAAATTCTGCTTGGTGTATTGTTTCTCCTTCCCCCCCCCCGTATGGGACAAGGGTAGAAGACTAAACTTGGGATTAATGAGAAGAGAGTGTGATCAGTGTACATTGTATGAAATTCCCAAGTAATTAACAAACTTATTGTACGGAGGTGTAGTGATATGAGCGGCAGGGCTGTGTCCCTGACACCCGGCCGCCCGCATGGCTTTACCTGAAATAATTGCACGGAAACTGTATTCTTTTAAACACTGCCTGGCCCATTAGTTCTAACCTCTTATTGGCTAGCTCTTACATTTTGATATAACCCATTTCTAATATTCTGTGTAGCACCATGAGCTGGCTTACCAGGGAAGATCTTAACCTGCGTCTGTCTGGAGTGTGAGAATCATGGCGACTCCTGACTCAGCTTCTTTCTCCCAGCATTCTGTTCTGTTTACTCCGCCTATCTAAATTCTACCCTATCAGAGGCCAAGCAGTTTCTTTATTAATTAACCAATGAAAGCAACAGATAGAAAGATGACCCTCCTCCATCATGGAGGCAAAAAGAACTCAAGAAATTAGACATCAATCAATCAATAAATCCACTTACAAAAAGGGTACAGATAGATATAAATATAATCGAAATACCTGAGAAAAGCCTAAAGAAATGTTCAACATTTGAAGCAATTGGGGAAAGGAAAATCAAAACTACTTTGAGATTCTATTGAACATCTGTCAGAATGACTAAAATCAATAGCACAAGTGACAGCTCACGCTGCTGAAGATGTAGAGCAAGGGGAAGATTCCTCAACTGCTTGTGGGGCTTAAAATTTGTATAACCACTTTGGAAATCAATATGGATGATACAAGCATTGTGGACTCCTCATGGAGGCCTTAGCGTTTGTGGGGATTGGATAGGGTGGGGTGCAGTGAGGTAGGGAGAAGAGGAGAAGCTGGCCACTGCAGTGACCGTGTCCTGGGAGCTGGAGGAGGAGATGCTCCAGTCCGACTGGGATGGGGTGGCAGTGTGGTCCCATGTATTGGAGTTTTCTAAAAACATGAGTTCCTGTTCATTGTTGCATGGATCAAGATGGAAGGCAAGTTTGCCATACCCTGCCAGAGTGGGACAGGCCAGAGGCAGAGGAGCATTCCCAGGAACAGATGGGGACTCCTGTGCCCGACAGATGGAAGCCTCTGCCTGTGCCATGACCCTGAGGAGTCCTGGAGCGCCACAGAGCCCTACCTAGGCCAAGGAGTGTTCCCCTAACTCCACATCCTCTCCAGCAGTCTATAATTAGTGTGTTTGATCTTAGCCATTCTGAAATGAATAAGATGTTATCTCAGAATTGTTTTGATTTGCATTTCTCTGATGGTTAATGATGTTGAACCTTTCTTTAAATGTCTTACAGCCATTTGAGATTCTTCTGAGAATTCTGTGTAGTTCTGTACCCCATTTTTAATTGAATTATTTATCTTACATGTGGTTCCAAGCTTTGAATTTTCAGATAAATGTTTTTAATTTGGAGTGTCTGTAAAACTCAAAGCATGAAATGGATCATAGTAGAGAACAGACCTGGAGGGAAGTGGGATAGCAGAGGAAATGCACTGTGGAAGGGGTAAGGAAACCTTGCAAGTGGAAAGTTTTCATCAGCGATGGGAGAAGCGTGGTGGTGGGGAAAGGGTTAACCAAAATTAAGCATGGAGGAAAAATCCTTTTGGAAAAATACTACATTTGAAGTCCTTTAAAACTATTTCAGGGGCTGGTTAAATAGTTTAGCATGTAAATGTGCTTGCTGCCAGGCATATGCTGTTGAGTTTGATGTTGGGAAACCACACGGTAGAAGGTAAGAAAATGATCCATAAAATGATGCTCTGACCTCTACACATGGACCATGGCTTGCCACCAAGACTAATGAATGGAGTTGCATCCTTGGAAGCCTAAGTAAAGCAACTGAATGAAGGAGCCCTGCATGCGTGGGTAACGTTAGTCCCAAAGATTAAGTTGACTAAACAAATGTTCCAATACTCTGAGATAGTGTAATCTGATGTGAAGGAAGGGGGCTCCTGTCAAACATTACAGGTTGTTGCCAATGTCCTCATTTACACACGAGAAATAGATTGTTGGACCATTCTGAACACACTATACACTTGGGATATAGGACATTTAGAAGTCATGTTATATCTGTGCTGGCCAGTTTCTGTGCAAGCTACTGGATGAGGAAAGTTCGCGATGATTCTACCCATCTGTAAATGGAGCAGTGGGCTAATTCCTGCCACCCGGCTAGCTTTACACCTGAAATAATTACATGGAAACGGTATTCTTTTAAACACTGCCTGGCCCATTAGTTTTAGCTTCTTATTGGCTAATTCTCACATCTTGATTAACCCATTTCTAATAATCTGTGTAGCACCATGAGGTGGTGTCTTACCAGGAAGGATCTTAACCTGTGTCTATCTCGGAGAGGAGAGGCATGTCGACTGAACACACTGCCTCCTTCCTCCCAGCATTCTGTTTGGTCTACTCCACCTACCTAAATTCTGCCCTATCAGGCCAAACAATTTTCTTTATTAATTAAGCAATAAAAGTAACAGATAGAAAGAAGACACTCCCACATCACCCATCTGTAGATCCTTCATATGACAACTTGCCTGGCAAGATATTATCCATGTGATAGTGTGTTGACTCTTATAGGAACAATAAAGTTTGTGATTTGATTTTAGGTCTACCACACAGTAGGGAACTCTTGGCTGGTTCTGTAAACCTGGTTCAGAGCCCAATGACTGAGGCCATGGTGATGTAATATGGAAATCTCTCTGATTCTAGAGACTGGAACCTTTGCTGGACATCACAGCCAGAGTTCATAACATGCTTTGAGGTCATTTAAGATATAAGGCTGCTATCTTACTGTGTACTCAAACTGATTGTTAACCCATTTTTAAGAGAACAATGCAACAATGACCACTACTTTCCTTGGTCTTCCTACATAGCCACCTTTTACTAACTAAACTAAGACTTAACTGTAATCTTAAATTATTTTCTTCTGTCCCCCAAGATCCAGAACAAATGTGTATCATTTGTATAAAACAGCAAACATAGAGGTTGAAAACACTCTTAAATGAATAGTCACCAAATCAGTTGAACACAGCAGCATTACTAGGCAAACATGGTGTTTGTAATGTTTTTTTGTTGTCTGGGTGAGTTGGGATCAGTTGCAGTTATTACCTTCATCCCTTGTAAGACTCCACATATGATTCTGTAAAGTATCCCACTCCTTCCCCAGATGATTCTTATGGGGAAATTCAATAAAATGGTGAGCAACAAAAGGGGCAGACATACATTTACACACAGAGACAGATGTAGGGACAGACAGACATAGGGACAGACACAGACTCAAACATGAAAACAGGCAAAGGACAGACAGACTTCTTCAGAAAGGCACAGATTTAGATTCATGAAACAGACAGAGAAGACAGGGAACATGTAGAAAATTCAAATCTGGAAATGAATCCCAGTGGAAGTGCTTTTATTTCTTTCCTTAATGCCACACTGATGAAGTATTGGTGACCCTGAGTTTATCACTGATGTGTTAAATCCACACACTAGTCCCTCTGTTGTTGTTTTGTTAAACTTACATAGAATCAAGCTGCCTCCTAAGTACTCTCGCTGACACCTATACATTCGAGCAACTGTGATCCCTAATGACAGAGGCGTCTTTAGTCAATGGGCTCTGGTGAATGCATAGACTCACACCTGGCCAAAGTTTAGAGAATGCATAACTGTGCAGTTCTCAGACCTCAGCAGGACATCTGAACCACAACACCCTCCAAGGCTCCTCCAGGACTACTCTGGAAGAGAGAGGCGGAGGTTGTAGATGGTTTCTGTGAAATGGTGTCAAGGACACAATGATCATCACACACAGGAAGGAGCTCGTAAGGCCCCATCCTCAGTGAGGGACTTTTCTGACTTAATGTGTGCTGGGGGATGTGATTCCATAAAATTACAGGAAAAGGAGATTTAGGTAAGCAGCCACACTTTAACTCTTTGGATGTTAAGGCCAATAGAGTAGTTTGGGTGGTGTTTTTTTACTTATGTTAGAGTTGAGTATGGAAACCTCAACAAGGCTGGTCTGTGACTTAGAAAATCCACTAAAATTCATTGACGCCTATTATTGAACTCCAGTTCCCAAAACTGTAATGGCAGGCTCAGATACCCAGAAATGGGCTCGACCTGGACTTTGGAGGATTTTTGGACGATAGATAAAAGCCAACATTCCTTAAAAACTTGTGAAGCTAGTTCCTCTACCCAAAGGTGTCATTTCTCTTATCACTGGAAGTAGGGAATGTTGGCTGCCTGTGGTGTCTATTACCATAATAAGGTAAAAGACTGGCCTCCAGGCTCCCTCAGTAGCACAAATACCTGCTGTACAGTCCAAAGCCCATGCTAGTGTTCTAGATCTTCTACCCTCCTGCCCTTTCCTAACCTTCCTCTAGTTCAGAAGCATCCCTCCTCCAGCTTCTCATTCTCTTTCTAAGCCTATCTCTCTGTCTCCTCCTGTCTCTATGTTCCTCCCCTCTCTGTGTGTCTCCTCCTCTGTCTCTCTCCCTCTGCCTCTCTGCTTTTGCTTCTTTCATAGTCAGGTGTTCAGCCAACATCTATTCCTGCTCTGTCTGATTTGATATGCCACTATCTGTTCTATATCTGATAGGTATTATTGAAGCTTTCTCCTTAAACATGCCACCAAGACATTATCTCAACAGTTTGTACAATACCAAGAAACAATTTAAAATATTTTTATAATATATTTTAATGAAAAAACTGTTATAACCTTATATACTGAAATCAATATATATGGTGTCAAGAGATATTTAACATTAAACTTTATAAATTTTCTGAAATATTCCAGAAATTGTCATTGTTGTCAGTAGTAGCTCCTCATAGGCTTCAGCAGCAACTAGAAAGAAAAGCAAGAATTATCAGTAGTATCAAGAACATCATTGGTGGCAGCGACAGGATGAGCAGTAACAGAGGCATCACCAGTAGAATCTTATGTAGTGTCATGTCACAATGAATGTCATTGCAGTTGAGAAGTGGTGACAATGTGGAGTCTTATTTCATTGGCTTTATTATCACATGTTGGTTCTTTGGGGATGGTTATTTCCAAAATGATGCTATCCACATAAGTCACAGTGTATGGACAGAGAAAATAGAAATAATATCTAACAGTTACATTTCTCTGATTAGCCATTCACACAACACAAGTTCCATGTTAGATGTATTTTCAATATGATTGGAAAAGATAAGCATTTTTTCTAGTTTTAGGTAATGACTAAAGAGTCCTAAATATAGCACAAAATTTATTTATGATATGTATTGGAGCCAAAGAGAAATGGATTTCTAGTGCATAAATCAGCATCTATTTTAAACCACTGCTGTGGTCTAACTTACCTTGTTAAACTCATTTTAATGCATGTCATGTGTTAAATTAGGTTGAATACCCACATCATCACTGTTGACACAAATTTCAGAAACCATATTCCTGTTGTTATCATGAGCAGTGCCATGGTTGCTTCCCAAAGGGGCAGAAACTTGGAGTGAGTTGCATAGTGGGTGTGTTCAGCTGGATTGGTAGCACTGAAATACTCATTAGCACTCTGAGGGTCGAAAGTGTCACCTGGAACATGAACAAGTGCAGATTCCTGATCAGTAGTGAAGCTACCACACTTGTGTTCTCTTCTAAGCAAGTTTCAAGAACAGGGTCAGAATGTTGCCGAGGGGGAGAGAACGAGGAGGAAGGAGGAGAAAATGGCATTCACAGATTACAGTACCTACAGCCAAGCTGCAGCCCAGCAGGGCTACAGTGCTTACACAGCCCAGCCAACTCAACGATATGCACAGACCACCCAGGCGTATGGGAAACAAAGCTATGGAACCTATGGACAGCCTACTGATGTCAGCTCTACCCAGGCTCAGAGCACTGCCACCTACAGGCAGACTGCATATGCAACTTCTTATGGACAGCCTCCCACTGGTGATACCACTCCAACTGCCCCCAGGCATACAGCCAGCCTGTACAAGGATGTGGCACTGGTGCTTATGACACCACCACTGGTCCAGTCACCACAACCCAAGCCTCTTGTGCAGCTCAGTCTGCATATGACACCCAGCCTGCCTACCCAGCCTATGGCCAGCAGCCAGCAGCCGCTGCACCTGCAAGACCACAGGATGGTAACTGCCCACTGAGACTAGTGAACCTCAATCTAGCACAGGGGGTTATAACCAGCCCAGCCTAGGGTATGGACAGAGAAATTACAGATAGCCCCAGGTACCTGGGAGCTACCCCATGCAGCCAGTCACTGCACCTCTACCCTATCCTCCTACACATCCTATCTTCCTCTTCACAGCCAACTAGTTACGATCAGAGCAGTTACTCTCAGCAGAACATCTATGGGCAACCTAGCAACTATGGACAGCAGAGTAGCTATGGGTCAACAAAGCAGCTATATGGGCAGCAGCCTCCCACTAGTTACCCCCCTCAGACTGAATCCTAAGGCCAGGCTCCAAGTCAATATAGCCAACAGAGCAGCAGCTACGGGGAGCAGAGTTCATTCCGACAGGACCACGCCACATGGTGTCGGCGGCAGGAGTCTGGAGGATTTTCCGGACCAGGAGAGAACCAGAGCATGAGTGGCCCTTACAACTGGGAGAGGAGAAGGAGGGGATTTAATCATGGAGGCATGAGCAGAGGTGGGCGGGGAGGAGGACGCGGTGGAATGGGCTCTAGAGAGCGAGGTGGCATCAATAAGCCCGGTGGACCCATGGATGAAGGACCAGGTCCTGATCTAGGCCTTCCTATAGATCCTGATGAAGATTCTGACAACAGTGCAATTTATGTGCAAGGTTTAAATGACAATGTGAGTCTGGATGATCTGGCAGACTTCTGTAAGCAGTGTGGGGTTGTGAAGATGAACAAGAGAACTGGGCAACGCATGATCCACATCTATTTGGATAAGGAGAGAGGAAAGCCTAAAGGTGACACCACAGTGGCCTAGGAAGATCTGCCAACTGCCAAGGCTGCTGTGGAATGGTTTGATGGAAAAGATTTTCAAGGAAGCAAACTTAAAGCTTCTCTTGCCCGAAAGAAGCCTCCAAAGAATAGCATGTGGAGTGGCATGCCACCTCGTGAGGACAGAGGGATGCCACCACCACTCCGTGGAGGTCATAATAGCCCAAGAGGTCCCAAAGGACCCATGGGTCACATGAGAGGCATTGGAGGAGACAAGGGGGCTTCCCCCCATGAAAACCATGGGGCTCCTGAGGAAATGTCCAGCACTGAGCCGGAGATTGTCAGTGTCCCATGCCGGGCTGTGGAACCTGGAGAACAGAATGCAACCAGTGTAAGAACCCAAACCTTAGGGCTTCCTCCCTCAACCCTTCCAACCTCCTGGATGTGATCGTGGCCAAGGCGGCAATGGTGGCAGGCAGGGAAGAAGAGTTGGACTGTTGGATTGTGGTGGTCCTGGAGAAATGTTCTGAGGTAGCAGAGGTGGAGAGAAACGTGACTTCTGAGGTGGCCATAGCTTGGACCGAGGTGGACGTGGTGGAGAAATATGACATGGTCCTGGGGGTCCTCCTGGATCATTGATGGAACAGATGGAATCAAGAAGAGGTGGACTTGGAGAACATGGAAGACCTGCATAAATGGATGAAGGCAAGTACGGTCAGGAACTTAGAGACCGGCCCTACTAGAGACCTGCAGAGTTGCATGGATGACCAGATTCATTTTATAAAAACAGAAAATGTTTTAATTTTTAATTCCGTATTTATAATGTTGGACCAACATCATGATTATTACTGTCTGTACTTTAGTATTTTCACCATTTGTGAAGAAACATTAAAACAAGTTAAATTGTAGTTTGCTGAGTTTTTTTTTTTCTTTGAAAGATCGTTGTTTTACCCTTAAATATGGGAACTCTTGTGAGCATACTCAGTATCATTGTGGAAAACCAAGAGGGCCCCTAATTGTAACAAAGTTCATGGTTGTGATTGTCTTCAAAAACATTTCAAATGTTTATTAACTGTCAAAAAATAATGTTGCAGAGGGTCAATGGTGTTACCGGTGTGCCTACCAGGAGCAAGTTCAGCATCAGCATGTGGTCTTTCCCTTAATGCCCAGTGTAAGTCCTGAAGAACGGGTGTGATCTATTGTGGTGTCGTGAAGTGTAATATTCTCAGAATTTTGAAGAGTGTCACCTCTGTGACTTGTACCTGAAAATGAAGGTAATTCAGTGTCGGCGGTAGGCTCGGGCACAATGCCATCTTCAAAATTTGCAGGAAGAAATCCTTCCGGCTTGATTTCTTCAACCTTTAAGGAAATTTTGAGATGTTAGTTTTCATTAAATATGTCACTGATTTTTATTCACTTTAGAAGAACTTATCTCTTAATGTCAGGGTCTTGATATATAGTCCCCAAATATTTGTTTGCTCAGGGAAATTTTATTACCATAACCACTGATATCGTGTAACCTTTGCTTCCTTTCTATTTGATTCAAAGCCCAGAGTTTGAGAATCTTAAAAGGGGACCTACTTAGCGTTATGTGTGTGGGGGGGGCAGAGAATAACCCTCATAAGGTGGCTCTCTGTTTTCACCTGGTGAGGCTGCCCTGGTGGCATGCAGCGAGGATGAGGCGGACTTATGGACCATGCAGGTCCTGGAGAAATGTTCCGACTTGACAGAGGGGTAGACAGAGGTGGCTTCTGAGTTGTCTGTAGCTTGGACCGAGGTGGTTTTGGTGGAGGAATACGACGTGGTCCTGGGGGTCCTCCTGGACCATTGATGGAACAGACAAAATGAAGAAGAGGACTTGGAGGACCTGTGTAAACGGATAAAGGCGACAACAGTCAGGAACTTAGAGTCCGGCCCTACTGGAGAGATCTGCAGAGCTGCATGGATGACCAGATTTATTTTTTAAAGTGACAAATGTTTTAAATTTAGAATTCCATATTTATAATGTTGGCCACAACATCATGATTATTACTGGCTGTACTTTAGTGTTTTCACCTTTTGTGAAGGAACATTTAAATAAGTTAAATGTAGTTTGCTGAGTTTTTTTTTCTTTTAAAGATGCTTGTTTTAGGATTCGACAATGGGAACCCCTTGTGAGCATACTCAGTATCATTGTAGAGAACCAAAAGGTCCCCTTCTTGTACAAAGTTCACGGTTGTGGTTGTTTTCAAATACATTCCAAATGTTTATTCACTGTTAAAAAAATAATGTTGCAGAGGGTCCATGGTGTCACTAGTGTGACTACCAGGAGCAAGCTCAGCGTCAGCCTGTGGTCTCCCCCTTGCATGTCCAATGTAAGTCCTAAATAATGTGTGTGATCCTTCCTGGGCCTGGATGGAAGTGGGAGGACCTTGGTCTTCCTGTAGGGCAGGGAATTTGGACTGCTCTTCAGTATCGAGAGGGAGGGGGAATGGACTGGGGGGAGGAGAAGAGGAGTGGGGATGGGTGAGGGGAGTGGGGGGAGGGGGCAATGTGTGGGAGGAGGGGGAGGGGAATGGGAAATGGGGAGCAGTTGGAAATTTTAATCAAAAAAGAATAAAAATAATTAAATAAAAAAAAGAATGTGTGTGATTCATTGTGGTGTCGTGAAGTGTAGCTTCTCAGATTCCAAAGAGTGTCAACACTGTGACTTGTACCTGGAAATGTAGGTAATTCAGTGTCGGCGGTAGGTTGGGGCACAATGCCATCGTCATAATTTGCTGGAAGAAATCCTTCCGGCTTGGTTTCTTCAAACTTTAAGGAAATTTTGAGATGTTAGTTTTTATTAAAAATGTCACTGATTTTAATTCACTTTAGATGAACTTATCTTTTAATGCCAGGGTCTTGATTTATAGTTCCAAAATAATTGTTTGCTCTGGGAAATTTTCTCACTGTAACCAGTGATATCGTGTAACTTTTGCTTCCTTTCTGTTTGATTCAAAGCCCAGAGTTTGAGAATCTGAAAAGGGGACCTGCTCAGCTTTATGTGTATGTGTGTGTGTGTGTGTGTGTGTATTGGGGGGGCATGGGCTGAGAATAACCTTCATAAGATGGCTCTCTGTTTTTACCTGGTGAGGCTGCCCTGGTGGCATGCAGCGAGGATGAGGCGGACTTATGGATCGTGGTGGTGCTGGAGAAATGTTCCGATGTGGAAGAGGTGGAGACACAGGTGGCTTCTGAGTTGTCTGTAGCTTGGACCGAGGTGGTTTTGGTGGAGGAATATGATGCGGTCCTGGGTGATGAAGGAAGGTCGTTGATTAATTAATAAAGAAACTGCCTGGCCTTCATTGGTTAGAACATAGGTGGGTGGAGTAAACAGAACAGAATGCTCGGAGGAACAGGAAGTGAGCTCAGATGCAGGGCAGCTCATCTCAGAGCAGACACCATGAAGCTCCTACCTAGGATGGAAGTAGGCTAGAATCTTCCCGGTAAGCGCCCCTTGGGCTGCTACACAGGTTATTAGAAATTGGCTAAATAATACATGAGAATTAGCCTAGAAGGGGCTAGATATAATGGGCCAGGCAGTGTTTAAAAGAATACAGTTTGTGTGTTGTTATTTTGGGGCATGAGCTAGCCAGGTGGCCAGGAACAGGGTGGCAGGAACGCAGCCCTCAGCTCCCACAACAGATTGGCCCCCAACCTGTGGAAAACTATATCCACAGTAAGCCTGAGAAAGCTTGGGAAAGAATAGAGTAAAGCATGTTTTCTTAGTAGCAGCAATTTCTCGGGTCTGCTCTGCTTGCTAGAGGCAAGCAAGCGCTCTCATCTAAGAGAAGCTTCCTGACTCAGCTTCATCTGCAAAACCCTGCAGCTTTTAAGAGGTCCTGCCATGACACACTTAAATGGTATTGATAAAAGCTAACTGCATGCTTTTTTGTTTTCAGCTGTAGCAGGAAAAAAGTTGTGCTGTTTTATTTAAAACACTGGCTTTCCCCACCCCCACCCCCAAGCCTGCCTTGTCTGCAAGGTCCTTAGCTGTGGAACAGTTTCCTGCCATTTCACTAAGGCTACCAACCCAGAGCAGTGAGTCCCTGACTAGAGGGCAGGCCTCAAGGTCCCCGCCAGGGAAAGCGGGCCCCCGCTGCTGGGTCTGCAGTCTCTGCTGTGATCTGCTGGACCTGCTCTGCCTGCGCCCTACTTCCCTTTGTCCCTGGCTCATTGGGGCATCCAGGAGTTCCTGTGTAGGTGCCGAGAAGTTTCATCGGGACGGGTGAGTGTGTGCTATCCTGGGGCGGACTGTCCCGGTAGAGAGCACAAACGCCCCTCCCCCAGCACCTGCTGTAGGGCTTTCTCTCCTACACACCCGCACCCATCCCCACCCCCAAGCCTGCCTTGTCTGCAAGGTCCTTAGCTGTGGAACAGTTTCCTGCCATTTCACTAAGGCTACCAACCCAGAGCAGTGAGTCCCTGACTAGAGGGCAGGCCTCAAGGTCCCCGCCAGGGAAAGCGGGCCCCTGCTGCTGGGTCTGCAGTCTCTGCTGTGATCTGCTGGACCTGCTCTGCCTGCGCCCTACTTCCCTTAGTCCCTGGCTCATTGGGGCATCCAGGAGTTCCTGTGTAGGTGCCGAGAAGTTTCATCGGGACGGGTGAGTGTGTGCTATCCTGGGGCGGACTGTCCCAGTAGAGAGCACAAACGCCCCTACACTAAGGCTACCCAACCAGAGCAGTGAGTGCCTGCCTAGCGGGCAGGACTCAGCAACCCGCGAAAGGGAGCACAGGCACCTCCAGCTTGTACTGCAGTGTCGCCTGTGTTCTACTGGACCCCGCCCGACCCCTTGCATCCGGCCTTCTTTACGCGGGTCATTGGAATACCACGCATCCATGTTTTGGTGTTGAGGAGTTCATCTGGAAGGGAACGGTTCCTGCCCCTACACTGAGGAGATACACCTAGAGAGTTAGTCACAGCAAAGACTGGTCCAAGACATCAGGCCTCTCCTGCCCCCATTTGAAGGAAAAGATGGGCAGGCGCCAATGCAAGAATTCCCCCAACAACTTGAAAGGCAACGTGACATCACCAGGATCCAGGAATCCCGAAATGAGAAGTCTACACCCTAATTCAGAAGAATTAGAAGAATTCGACTCAAAAGTGAATTTTATGAAAATAATAGAGGACCTTAAACAGGAGGTGAAAAACTGCCACAACCAATTAGAGATTACAAACAAAAAGGTAGAGGAAATGAATAAATATCTCAAAGATACCCAAGAAAACCAAGAGAAACAAGAAAAAGTAATCAAACAGGTAAGGGAAACGGTTCAAGACTTGAAGAATGAAGTGGAAGTAATAAAGAAAACACAAACCGAGGGAAGGATGGAGATGGAAAATTTGAATAAACAAACAGGAACTACAGAGACAAGTACCACCAACAGATTACAAGAGATAGAAGAAAGAATCTCAGACACTGAAGATACCATAGAGAAAATAAACACTCTCATCAAAGAAAACAGCATAACCAACAAATTCTCATCACAAAACATTCAGGAAATCTGGGACACAATAAAAAGACCAAACCTAAGAATAATAGGGATAGAAGAAGGAGAAGAAGTACAACTCAATGGTCCAGAAAATATATTTAATAAAATTATAGAAGAAAACTTTCCCAACCTTAAGAAAGATATTCCTGTGAAGGTCCAAGAAGCATACAGAACACCAAATCGACTGGATCAAAAAAAAACATCTCCTCGTCATATAATAATCAAAACACAAAACATACAGAATAAAGAAAGAATATTAAGAGCCGCAAAGGAAAAAGGTCAAGTTACCTATAAAGGTAAACCTATCAGACTTACACCTGATTTCTCTATGGAAACCATGAAAGCCAGAAGGTCCTGGATAGATATACTGCAGAAACTACGAGACCATGGATGCAAGCCCAGACTACTATACCCAGCCAAGCTTTCGTTCACTATAAATGGAGAAAACAAAGTTTTCCAGGATAAAAACAAATTTAAACAATACGTAGCTACAAATCCAGCCCTTCAGAAAGTAATTGAAGGAAAATCACAAACCAAGGAATCCAACAATGCCCACAATAACTCAGACATCTAATGACCCTTCACCAGCACAACTTGAAGAAGGGAAACACACAAACTCTACTACCAAAGGAAAGAAAGAAAGAAAGGAAAAATGACCGGAGTTAACAACCACTGGTCATTAATATCACTTAACATCAATGGACTCAACTCACCTATAAAGAGGCACAGGCTAAGAGATTGGATACGAAAACAGGATCCAACATTCTGCTGCTTACAAGAAACACACCTCAACCACAAAGACAGACATCTACTCAGAGTAAAGGGCTGGGAAAAGGTTTATCAAGCAAACGGACCTAAGAAACAAGCAGGTGTGGCCATACTAATTTCTAAGAAAGTTGACTTCAAACTAAAATCAATCAAAAGAGATGGAGATGGACATTTTTTACTCATAACAGGAACAATTCACCAGGATGAAATCTCAATCCTGAATATATATGCCCCTAATATAAAAGCACCCACTTATGTAAAAGAAACGTTACTAAAACTCAAGGCAGTCATCAAACCACACACACTAATAGTAGGAGATTTCAACACTCCTCTCTCACCAATGGACAGGTCAATCAGACAGAAACCTAACAGAGAAATAAGAGGATTAAGGGAGGTAATGAATCAAATGGACTTAACAGACATCTATAGAACATTCCACCCAAATAGGAAAGAATATACCTTCTTCTCTGCAGCTCATGGAACCTTCTCGAAAATAGACCACATACTCGGTAACAAAGCAAACTTACACAGTTACAAAAAAATATCGGTAACCACCTGTGTCTTATCAGATCACCATGGATTAAAGTTAGAATTCAACAACAATGCTATCCCCAGAAAGCCTATGAACTCATGGAAACTGGACAGTCAACTACTGAACCACACCTGGATCAAGGAAGAAATAAAGAAAGAAATTAAAGTCTTTCTTGAATTCAATGAAAACGAAGACTCAACATACTCAAACCTATGGGACACTATGAAAGCAGTGCTAAGAGGAAAATTCATAGCATTAAGTGCCCACTTAAAGAAAACGGAGAAAGCACACATTGGAGACTTAATAGCCCACCTGAAAGCTTTAGAAAAAAAAGAAGCAGACTCACCTAGGAGAAGTAGAAGACTGGAAATAATCAAATTGAGGGCTGAAATCAATAAAATAGAAACACAGAAAACAATCCAAAGAATCAATGAAACAAAAAGCTGGTTCATGGAGAAAATCAATAAGATTGATAAACCCCTATCCAAACTAATCAAACGGCGGAGAGAGAATACGCAAATTAACAAAATTAGAAATGAAAAGGGAGACATAACCACAGACTCAGAGGAAATTCAGAGAATCATTAGATCTTACTACAAAAACCTGTATGCCACAAAATTGGAAAATGTTATAGAAATGGACACTTTTTTAGACAAGTACCATATACCAAAGTTAAACCAGGACCAGGTGAACAATCTAAATAGACCTGTTAGTCGCGAAGAATTAGAAGTTGTTATAAAAAACCTCCCCACCAAAAAAAGCCCAGGTCCAGACGGCTTCAATGCAGAATTCTACCAGAACTTCCAAGAAGACCTAATACCTATACTCCTTAATGTATTTCACAATATTGAAACAGAGAAGTCATTGCCAAATTCCTTTTATGAAGCTGAAGTTACTCTGATACCAAAACCACACAAAGACACAACCAAGAAAGAGAACTACAGACCAATCTCACTCATGAACATCGACGCAAAAATACTCAATAAAATACTGGCAAACCGAATCCAAGAACACATTAGAAAAATTATCCATTATGATCAAGTAGGCTTCATCCCAGAGATGCAGGGCTGGTTCAACATACGAAAATCTATCAATGTAATCCATCATATAAATAAACTGAAAGTAAAAAACCATATGATCATTTCATTAGATGCTGAAAAAGCATTTGACAAAATTCAACATCCCTTTATGATAAAGGTCTTAGAGAGATTAGGAATACAAGGGTCGTTCCTAACTATAATAAAAGCTATTTATAGCAAGCCGTCAGCTAACATCAAATTAAATGGAGAGAAACTCAAAGCTATTCCACTAAAATCAGGAACACGACAAGGTTGTCCACTCTCTCCATACCTCTTTAATATAGTGCTTGAAATTCTAGCAATAGCAATAAGACAACATAAGGGGATCAAAGGGATTCAAATCGGAAAGGAAGAAGTTAAACTTTCATTATTTGCAGACGATATGATAGTGTACATAAGCGACCCCAAAAACTCCAGCAAAGAACTCCTTCAGCTGATAAACACCTTTAGTAGCGTTGCAGGATACAAGATCAATTCCAAAAAATCAGTTGCCCTCCTATACACAAAGGATAAGGAAGCAGAGATGGAAATCAGAGAAGCATCACCATTCACGATAGCCACAAATAGCATAAAATATCTTGGGGTAACCCTAACCAAGGAAGTAAAGGATCTATTTGACAAGAACTTTAAGTCAATGAAGAAAGAAATTGAGGAGGATACCAGAAAATGGAAGGATCTCCCTTGCTCTTGGATAGGGAGGATCAACATAGTAAAAATGGCAATTCTACCAAGGGCAATTTATAGATTCAATGCAATCCCCATTAAAATCCCATCAAAATTCTTCACAGATCTTGAGAGGACAATAATCAACTTTATATGGAGAAACAAAAAACCCAGGATAGCCAAAACAATCTTATATAATAAAGGATCGTCTGGAGGCATTACCATCCCTGACCTCAAACTCTATTACAGAGCCTCAGTATTGAAAACAGCTTGGTATTGGCATAAAAACAGAGAAGTCGATCAATGGAACCGAGTAGAAGACCCTGATTTTAACCCACAAACTTATGAACACCTAATTTTTGATAAAGGAGCTAAAGGTATTCAATGGAAAAAAGAGAGCATCTTCAACAAATGGTGCTGGCAGAACTGGTTGTCAACGTGTAGAAGAATGAAAATAGATCCATATCTATCACCATGCACAAAACTCAAGTCCAAATGGATTAAAGACCTCAATATTAGTCTGAACACACTGAACCTGATAGAAGAAAAAGTTGGAAGTACTCTACAACATATGGGTACAGGAGATCACTTCCTACGTTTATCCCCAGCAGCACAGACATTAAGGACAACATTGAATAAATGGGACCTCCTGAAACTGAGTAGCTTCTGTAAAGCAAAGGACACTGTCACTAAGACAAAAAGGCAACCCACTGACTGGGAGAAGATCTTCACCCAGCCTGCAACAGACAAAGGTCTGATCACTAAAATATATAAAGAACTCAAGAAACTAAACTTTAAAATGCTAATGAACCCAATAAAAAAATGGGGCACTGATCTGAACAGAGAATTCTCAACAGAAGAAATTCAAATGGCCAAAAGACACTTAAGGTCATGCTCAACCTCCTTAGCGATAAGGGAAATGCAAATTAAAACAACTTTGAGATACCATCTTACACCTGTCAGAATGGCTAAAATCAAAAACACCAATGATAGCCTTTGCTGGCGAGGTTGTGGAGAAAGAGGCACACTCATTCATTGCTGGTGGGAATGCAAACTTGTGCAACCACTCTGGAAATCAGTGTGGCGATTTCTCAGGAAATTTGGGATCAACCTACCCCAAGATCCAGTAATACCACTATTGGGAATATACCCAAGAGATGCCCCATCAAATGATAAAAGTATCTGTTCAACTATGTTCATAGCAGCATTGTTTGTAATAGCCAAAACCTGGAAACAACCTAGATGCCCTTCAATGGAGGAATGGATGAAGAAAGTGTGGAATATATACATATTAGAGTACTACTCAGCAGTAAAAAACAATGACTTCTCGAATTTTGCGTGCAAATGGATGGAAATAGAAAACACTATCCTGAGTGAGGTATCCCAGACCCAAAAAGAGGAACATGGGATGTACTCACTCATAATCGGTTTCTAGCCATAAATAAAAGACATTAAGCATATAATTTGTGATCCTATAGAAGTTAAATAAGAAAGTGAACCCAAAGAAAATCATATAGTCATCCGCATGGAGAGGGGGAAGTAGACAAGATTGCAGGGCAAAAACTGGGAACTTGCGGGTGAGGTGGCATGGGGCAAAGGGGAAATGGGATGAGAAACATGAGAAGGGGAGGATGGGAGGAGCTCGGGGGATTGGGATGGTTGGGATATAGGAAGGATTGATACGGGAGCAGCGAAGTATATACCCTATCTAAGGGAGCCATCTTAGGGTTGGCAAGAGACTTGACTCTTGAGGGGTTCGCAGGTGTCCAGGAATATGTCCCCAGCTGGTACCTTGGGCAACTAAGGAGAGGGAACCTGAAATGACCCTATCCTACACTGATGAATATCTTGCATATCTCCTTAGAACCTTCATCTGGCGATGGATCGAGGTAGAGACAGAGTCTCAATTTGGAGCAACGGTCTGAGCTCTTAAGGTCCAAATGAGGAGCAGAAGGAGGGAGAACATGAGCAAAAAATCAGGACCACGAGGGATGCACCCACCCACTGTGACAGTGGAACTGATTTATTGGGAGCCCACCAAGGCCAGCTGGTCTGGGACTGAATAAGCATGGGTTGATTCCGGACTCTCTGAGCATGGCGGACAATGAAGGCAGATGAGAAGCCAAGGACAATGGCACTAGGTTTCGATCCTAATACATGAACCGGCTTTGTGGGAGCTTAGCCTGTTTAGATGCTCACCTTCCTGGAAGTAGACAGAAGACCTTCGTCTTCCCGCAGGGCAGAGAATTTGGACTGCTCTTCAGTATCAAGAGGGAGGGGGAATGGTGTGGGGGGAAGAGAAGAGGAGTGGGGAGAGGGGGAGGGAAGTGGGGGGAGGGGGCAATATTTGGGAGGAGGGGAGGGAAATGGGAAACGGGGAGCAGGTGGAAATTTTAATTAAAAAAGAATAAAAAAAAAAAAAAAAAAAAAAAAAAAAAAAAAAAAAAAAAAAAACACTGGCTTTCTGGGCCGTCCTGCCAGGGCAAACTCTGACTCTTTCAGGCAGACGGTCCGGTCCGACTGAGTGTGGTGTATGAGCAGAATGCTGCAACTTGCTTGCTGGCAGTGACCTTGAAATGCCACAGAGTTGTGGCAATAAAAATGGCTCCAGCAGTACCTCCGCCATGAGGCTGGAAAGCTAAGGAATGGGCTGGATCTAGCTAGCAAAGCCACGGCTTTAATCCCTGCCATATTGCTCGGTAATTTAAAGGCTCGTGTGGTCAGAAAAATAGAGTTATACAGTAAAGAGAGATTCAAAGACAAAGAAAACCTTTAAATGATTTACAGTGTGTTTAAAAATATATGCAGGCTAAAACTTAGAGTTCATAAAAGTTAAAAAAAAAGAAGAAAGAAAGTTGTTGGGTGTGGTAGTACACACCTTTAATCCCAACACTTGGGAGGCAGAGGGAGATTGACCTCTGTGACTTCAAGGTGTGGTAGCACACGCCTTTAATCCTAATGCCTGGGAGGCAGAGACAGAAGGATCTCTGAGAGTTCAAGGACAGCCTGGTCTACAGAGTTATTCCAGGACAAAGATATACAGAGAATATAAAATAAAAGTAAAAATAAACGAAATAGAGATTAAAATATAGCCTTTGCACAAACATGGAAAATATACAGAGAATCTTGATACCGTATATTATTATGCTCTCTTTGAATTATGTGAATGCTGAGGAAGGAGCAACAGCTGCTAAAAGATATTTGTTTACAAATGCTGCTGAACTAATCCAACATAGATATTTTGAAAATACCTTGACTTTAGAATTTGGATCTAAGGCTATGATACTTTGGAAAAGAGTTTCTTCTTTTGTTTTCACAGAGGATGAAACCCTGTGGATTGTTTCTACCCCAATGTGGTATGACAGACCACGCCCTCCTGAGAGGTTGTTGTGAACACCTTCAAAAAATTACTTCACTCGACTGCTGACAGAGATGAACCTAGCACACAGGTTATACCATAAAAGACCTAAATTACAACGCCCCCATTCAGCAGGAAGCAGTTTGGAGAGAAATAACTGCGCCCATGTTCCCATATATTGTTTATAAACGTTCTTTTACATTTAAAGGGGGATATGATATAGATATGGATAATTTACATTGGTATAAGTTTTGCTCTGTTGATATAAATTTAAGGTCAATTTTGTTATATGTATATATATATATGTATGTATTTCTGTATTTCTGATCTTGATTAAGGTATTACGATTGTATAGTTCATGTAAAAATGTAATGTATATAGTTGTTAATAATCATCTATAATAGTCAAGTTTGTATTCATGTTAGTTAAGATTTTCTAGATGTATATAGATATATTTTAGATAGGCATTCTTCATATCTTTCAAAGATTACAGAATATGGCATTTTAAATGTTTTAATAACTTAGGGCTTTTCATGACAATGAGACACTCTGCTCCTGGTAGCAGCAATCTACTTCAGAAAAAGATGGGCATCGAAGAAGATGCTTATGGAGTTGATAGCCATTTGGGCAAGAAAACTGCTCTTGCCTGGACTGTTCCATAAACTGGACACAGAGAACCCACAGAGAGAGGACTACTGAACTTGCCTAAAGGTGAGATGATCTTTCGGGGTCCTGATTCATGAAGGAGTCTGCGAGACATTCTGCAGGACACAGCAGATAGTGACTGAACTGACTTTGAAATTTCCTGCTTCATGGAAATGTCTGTTGGATACTATGGGCCTGAAGGCTGAAGATGGATGCCCCAATGGTACAGAGGAACTTTGGGTGACGGTCCAGGGAGCGAGACATCTCTGTGATTTCTAGAGTTTTGTAAGTTGTTTACTTCTCATTTACTTAGGTAATATTATATCCTTCTGGAGTCTTTGATGGAGTTGAAGAATAGATAGATAGTTATAGTTGTTTTCCTTTGTTATGATAAAAGATAAAATAGATGTAAATATTGTAACTGTAATTCTTGCTTTATAACTGTTTTGTTATACGTAATTTTGCTGTTAAAGCCTTCCTTCTTTTGTTTAAACAGAAAAAGGGGAAATGATGGAGGAAGGTCATTGGTTAATTAATAAAGAAACTGCTTGGCCCTCATAGGTTAGAACATAAGTGGGTGGAGTAAACAGAACAGAATGCTGGGAGGAAGAGGAAGTGAGATCAGATGCAGGGCAGCTCTCTCAGAGAAGACGCCATGAAGCTCAGACACAGGAAGGACGTAGGCTAGAATCTTCCCGGTAAGCGCACATTGGGGTGCTACACAGATTATTAGAAATGGGCTAAATTAATAGGTGAGAATTAGCCTAAAAGAGGCTAGATACAATGGGGCAGGCAGTGTTTAAAAGAATACAGTTTGTATGTTGTTATTTTGGGGCATGAGCTGGCCAGGTGGCCAGGAGCAGGGTGGCAGGAACGCAGCCCGCAACTCCCACTACACCTGGACGCAGCCCGCAGCTCCTACTACACCTGGAGTACTCCTGGAACATTGATGGAACAGATGGAATGAAGAGGAGATGGACCTGGAGGGCCTGCGTAAACGGATAAAGGCGAGAACAATCAGGAACTTAGAGACCGGACCTACTAGAGAGACCTGCACAGCTGCATGGATGACCAGATTTATTTTTTAAAACCAGAAAATGTTTCAAATTTAGAATTACATATTTATTTTGTTGGCCACAACATATTGATTATTACTGTCTGTACTTTATTATTTTCACCATTTTTTAAGAAACATTAAAAAAGGTTAAATGGTAGTATGCTAGTTTTTTTTCTTTTAAAGATGCTTGTTTTAAGACTCAACAATGGGAACCCTTGTGAGCATACTCAGTATCATTGTGGAGATACAAGAGGGCCCCTAATTATAACAAAGTTCATGGTTGTGATTGTTTTCAAATACATTCCAAATGTTTAATAACTGAAAATAAATTAATGTTGCAGAGGGTCCATGGTGTCCCCAGTGTGGGGACCAGGAGCAAGATCAGCATCAGCCAGTGGTCTCCCCCTTGCATGTCCAATATAAGTCCTAAATAATGTGTGTGATTCACTGTGGTGTTGTGAAGTGTAGTTTCTCAGATTTCTGAAGAGTGTCAACTCTGACTTGTACCTGGAAATGAAGGTAATTCAGTGTCGGCGGTAGGTTGGGCCACAATGCCATCGTCATAATTTGCAGGAAGAAATCCTTCCGGCTTGGTTTCTTCAACCTTTAAGGAAATTTTGAGATGCTCGTTTTCATTAAAATTGTCACTGATTTTAATTCACTTTAGATGAACTTATCTTTTAATGCCAGGGTCTTGATTCATAGTCCCCAAATAATTGTTTGCTCTGGGAAATTTTATCACTGTAACCACTGATATCATGTAACTTTTGCTTCCTTTCTGTTTAATTCAAAGCCCAGAGTTTGAGAATCTTAAAAGGGGACCTGCTCAGCTTTGTGTGTGTGTGTGTGTGTGTGTGTGTGTGTGGTGGGGGTGTGGGCTGAGAATAACCTTCATAAGGCGGCTCTCTGTTTTCACCTGGTGAGGCTGCCCTGGTGGCATGCAGCGAGGATGAGGCGGACTTATGGACCGTGGTGGTGCTGGAGAAATGCTCCGAGGTGTCAGAGGTGGAGACAAAGGTGGCTTCTGAGTTGTCTGTAGCTTGGACCGAGGTGGGTTTGGTGGAGGAATACGTGGTCCTGGGTGATGGAGGAAAGTCATTGATTAATTAATAAAAAAACTGCCTGACCCTCCTTGGTTAGAACATAGGTGGGTGGAGTAAACAGAACAGAATGCTCGGAGGAACAGGAAGTGAGCTCAGATGCAGGGCAGCTCCTCTCAGAGCAGACGCCATGAAGCTCCGACCCAGGATGGACGTAGGCTAGAATCTTCCCGGTAAGCGCCCCTTGGGCTGCTACACAGGTTATTAGAAATGGGCTAAGTTAATACGTGAGAATTAGCCTAGAAGGGGCTAGATATAATGGGCCAGGCAGTGTTTAAAAGAATACAGTTTGTGTGTTGTTATTTTGAGGCATGAGCTAGCCAGGTGGCCAGGAGCAGGGTGGCAGGAACACAGCCCGAAGCTCCCACTACACCTGGAGTCCTCCTGGACCATTGATGGAAGAGATGGAATGAAGAAGAGGTGGACCTGGAAGACCTGGAGGACCCGTGTAGATGGATAAAGGCGAGAACAGTCAGGGACTAGGAGACCGGCCCTACTAGGGAGACCTGCACAGCTGCATGGATGACCAGATTTATTTTTTAAAACCAGAAAATGTTTTAAATTTAGAATTCCATATTTATAATGTTGGCCACAACATCATGATTATTATTGTCTGTACTTTAGTATTTTCACCATTTGTGAAGAAACATTAAAAAAAAGTTAAATGGTAGTATGCTGAGTTTTTTTTCTTTTAAAGATGATTGTTTTAAGACCCGACAATGAGAACCCCTTGTGAGCATACTCAGTATCATTGTGGAGAACCAAGAGGGACCCTAATTGTAACAAAGTTCATGGTTGTGATTATTTTCAAATACATTCCAAATGTTTATTAACTGTCAAAAAAATGATGTTGCAGAGGTTCCATGGTGTCACTAGTGTGACTACCAGGAACAAGCTCAGCGTCAGCCTGTGGTCTCCCCCTTGCATGTCCAATGTAAGTCCTAAAGAATGTGTGTGATTCATTGTGGTGTTGTGAAGTGTAGTTTCTCAGATTCCAAAGAGTGTCAACTCTGTGACTTGTACCTGGAACTGTAGGTAATTCAGTGTCGGCGGTAGGTTGGGCCACAATGCCACCGTCATAATTTGCAGGAAGAAATCCTTCCGGCTTGGTTTCTTCAACCTTTAAGGAAATTTTGAGATGCTCGTTTTCATTAAAATTGTCACTGATTTTAATTCACTTTAGATGAACTTATCTTTTAATGCCAGGGTCTTGATTCATAGTCCCCAAATAAGTGTATGCTCTGGGAAATTTTATCACTGTAACCACTGATATCATGTAACTTTTGCTTCCTTTCTGTTTAATTCAAAGCCCAGAGTTTGAGAATCTTAAAAGGGGACCTGCTCAGCTTTGTGTGTGTGTGTGTGTGTGTATGTGTGTGTGTGTGTGTGGTGGGGGTGTGGGCTGAGAATAACCTTCATAAGGCGGCTCTCTGTTTTCACCTGGTGAGGCTGCCCTGGTGGCATGCAGCGAGGATGAGGCGGACTTATGGACCGTGGTGGTGCTGGAGAAATGCTCCGAGGTGGCAGAGGTGGAGACACAGGTGGCTTCTGAGTTGTCTGTAGCTTGGACCGAGGTGGTTTTGGTGGAGGAATACGACGTGGTCCTGGGTGATGGAGGAAAGTCATTGATTAATTAATAAAAAAACTGCCTGACCCTCCTTGGTTAGAACATAGGTGGGTGGAGTAAACAGAACAGAATGCTCGGAGGAACAGGAAGTGAGCTCAGATGCAGGGCAGCTCCTCTCAGAGCAGACGCCATGAAGCTCCGACCCAGGATGGACGTAGGCTAGAATCTTCCCGGTAAGCGCCCCTTGGGCTGCTACACAGGTTATTAGAAATGGGCTAAGTTAATACGTGAGAATTAGCCTAGAAGGGGCTAGATATAATGGGCCAGGCAGTGTTTAAAAGAATACAGTTTGTGTGTTGTTATTTTGAGGCATGAGCTAGCCAGGTGGCCAGGAGCAGGGTGGCAGGAACACAGCCCGAAGCTCCCACTACACCTGGAGTCCTCCTGGACCATTGATGGAACAGATGGAATGAAGAAGAGGTGGACCTGGAAGACCTGGAGGACCCGTGTAAACGGATAAAGGCGAGAACAGTCAGGGACTAGGAGACCGGCCCTACTAGGGAGACCTGCACAGCTGCATGGATGACCAGATTTATTTTTTAAAACCAGAAAATGTTTTAAATTTAGAATTCCATATTTATAATGTTGGCCACAACATCATGATTATTATTGTCTGTACTTTAGTATTTTCACCATTTGTGAAGAAACATTAAAAAAAAGTTAAATGGTAGTATGCTGAGTTTTTTTTCTTTTAAAGATGATTGTTTTAAGACCCGACAATGAGAACCCCTTGTGAGCATACTCAGTATCATTGTGGAGAACCAAGAGGGACCCTAATTGTAACAAAGTTCATGGTTGTGATTATTTTCAAATACATTCCAAATGTTTATTAACTGTCAAAAAAATGATGTTGCAGAGGTTCCATGGTGTCACTAGTGTGACTACCAGGAGCAGGCTCAGCGTCAGCCTGTGGTCTCCCCCTTGCATGTCCAATGTAAGTCCTAAAAATGTGTGTGATTCATTGTGGTGTTGTGAAGTGTACTTTCTCAGATTCCAAAGATTGTCAACTCTGTGACTTGTACCTGGAACTGTAGGTAATTCAGTGTCGGCGGTAGGTTGGGCCACAATGCCATCGTCATAATTTGCAGGAAGAAATCCTTCCGGCTTGGTTTCATCAACCTTTAAGGAAATTTTGAGATGCTCGTTTTCATTAAAATTGTCACTGATTTTAATTCACTTTAGATGAACTTATCTTTTAATGCCAAGGTCTTGATTCATAGTCCCCAAATAATTGTTTGCTCCGGGAAATTTTATCACTGTAACCACAGATATCGTGTAATTTTTTTTTTATGTGTGATTCAAAGCCCCGAGTTTGAGAATCTTAAAAGTGGACCTCCTAAGCTATGTGTGTGTGTGTGTGTGTGTGTGTGTGTGTGTTGGGGGGCGTGGGCTGAGAATAACCTTCATAAGGTGGCTCTCTGTTTTCACCTGGTGAGGCTGCCCTGGTGGCATGCAGCGAAGATCAGGCGGACTTATGGACCGTGGTGGTGCTGGAGAAATGTTCCGAGTTGACAAATGTGAAGACACAAATTGCTTCAGACTTGTCAGTATCTTGGACCGAGATCGTTTTGGTGGAGGAATATGACGTGGTCCTGGGTGATGGAGGAAGGTCATTGATTAATTAATAAAAAAACTGCCTGGCCCTCATTAGTTCGAACATAGGTGGGTGGAGTAAACAGAACAGAATGCTGGGAGGAAGGGGAAGTCAACTAAGAGGCAGGGCAGCTCCTCTCAGAGCAGACACCATGAAGACCTGACCCAGGATGGAAGTAGGCTAGAATCTTCCCGATAAGCGCACCTTGGAGTACTACACAGATTATTAGAAATTGGCTAAATTAATACGTGAGAATAGCTTAGAAAGGCTAGATATAATGGGCCAGGCAGTGTGTAAAAGAATACAATTTGTGTGTTGTTATTTTGTGGCATGAACTAGCCAGGTGGCCAGGAGCAGGGTGGCAGGAACGCAGCCCGCAGCTCCCACTACACCTGGAGTCCTCCTGGACCATTGATGGAACAGATGGAATGAAGAAGGGGTGGACCTGGAGGACCCAAAGGACCTGCGTAAACGGATAAAGGCGAGAATGGACAGGAACTTAGAGACCGGCCCTACTAGGGAGACCTGCACAGCTGCATGGATGACCAGATTTATTTTTTAAAACCAGAAAATGTTTTAAATTTAGAATTCCATATTTATAATGTTGGCCACAACATCATGATTATTATTGTCTGTACTCTAGTATTTTCACAATTGGTGAAGAAACATTAAAAAAACTTAAATGGTAGTTTGCTGAGTTATTTTTTTTCTTTTAAAGATTCTTGTTTTGAGACTCAACAATGGGAATCCCTTGTGAGCATACTCAGTATCGTTGTGCAGAACCAAGAGGGACCCTAATTGTAACAAAGTTCATAGTTGTGATTGTTTTCAAATACATTCCAAGTGTTTATTAACTGTCAAAAAAATAATGTTGCAGGGGTTCCATGGTGTCACTAGTGTGGCTACCAGGAGCATGCTCAGCGTCAGCCTGTGGTCTCCCCCTTGCATGTCCAATGTAAGTCCTAAAGAATGTGTGTGATTCATTGTGGTGTCGTGAAGTGTAGCTTCTCAGATTCCAAAGAGTGTCAACTCTGTGACTTGTACCTGGCAATGTAGGTAATTCAGTGTCAGCGGTAGGTTGGGGCACAATGCCGTCGTCATAATTTGCAGGAAGAAATCCTTCCGGCTTGGTTTCATCAACCTTTAAGGAAATTTTGAGATGTTAGTTTTCATTAAATATGTCACTGATTTTTATTCACTTTAGAAGAACTTATCTTTTAATGCCAGGGTCTTGATTTATAGTCCCCAAATAATTGTTTGCTCCGGGAAATTTTATCACTGTAACCACTGTTTTCGTGTAATTTTTTTTTCCTGTGTGATTCAAAGCCCCGAGTTTGAGAATCTTAAAAGTGGACCTGCTAAGCTATGTGTGTGTGTGTATGTGTGTGTGTGTGTTGGGGGGCTTGGGCTGTGAATAACCTTCATAAGGTGGCTCTCTGTTTTCACCTGGTGAGGCTGCCTTGGTGGCATGCAGCGAGGATCAGGCGGACTTATGAACCGTGGTGGTGCTGGAGAAATGTTCCGAGGTGACAAAGGTGAAGACACAAATTGCTTCAGACTTGTCAGTTTCTTGGACCGAGATCGTTTTTGTGGAGGAATATGATGTGGTCCTGGGTGATGGAGGAAGGTCATTGATTAATTAATAAAAAAAACTGCCTGGCCCTCATTGGTTTGAACATAGGTGGGTGGAGTAAACAGAACAGAATGCTGGGAGGAAGGGGAAGTGAACTCCGATGCAGGGCAGCTCCTCTCAGATCAGACACCATGAAGCCCTGACCCAGGAGGGAAGTAGGCTAGAATCTTCTCGGTAAGTGCACCTTGGGGTGCTACACAGATTATTAGAAATTGGCTACATTAGTACGTGAGAATTAGCCTAGAATGGGCTAGATATAATGGGCCAGGCAGTGTTTAAAAGAATACAATTTGTGTGTTGTTATTTTGGGGCATGAACTAGCCAGGTGGCCAGGAGCAGGGTGGCAGGAACGCAGCCCGCAGTTCCCACTACAACTGGAGTCCTCCTGGACCATTGATGGAACAGATGGAATGAAGAAGGGTTGGACCTGGAGGACCCGCAGGACCTGCGTAAACGGATAAAGGCGAGAATGGACAGGAACTTAGCGACCGGCCCTACTAGGGAGACCTGTACAACTGCATCGATGACCAGATTTATTTTTTAAAACCAGAAAATGTTTTAAATTTAGAATTCCATATTTATAATGTTGGCCACAACCTCATGATTATTATTGTCTGTACTTTAGTATTTCCACCATTTGTGAAGAAACATTAAAAAAACTTAAATGGTAGTTTGCTGAGTTTTTTTTTCTTTTAAAGATGCTTATTTCAAGACTCGACAATGGGAACCCCTTGTGAGCATACTCAGTATCATTGTGGAGAACCAAGAGGGACCCTAATTGTCACAAAGTTCATGGTTGTGATTGTTTTCAAATACATTCCAAGTGTTTCTTAACTGTCACCCATATAATGTTGCAGGGGTTCCATGGTGTCACTAGTGTGACTGCCAGGAGCAAGCTCAGCGTCAGCCTGTGGTCTCCCCCTTGCATGTCCAATGGAAATCCTAAAGAATGTGTGTGATTCATTGTGGTGTCGTGAAGTGTAGCTTCTCAGATTCCAAAGAGTGTCAACTCTGTGACTTGTACCTGGAAATGTAGGTAATTCAGTGTCAGCGGTAGGTTGGGGCACAATGCCGTCATCATAATTTGTAGGAAGAAATCCTTCCGACTTGGTTTCATCAACCTTTAAGGAAATTTTGAGATGTTAGTTTTCATTAAATATGTCACTGATTTTTATTCACTTTAGAAGAACTTATCTTTTAATGCCAGGGTCTTGATTTATAGTCCCGAAATAATTGTTTGCTCCGGGACATTTTATCACTGTAACCACTGTTATCGTGTAATTTTTTTTTCCTGTGTGATTCAAAGCCCCGAGTTTGAGAATCTTAAAAGGGGACCTGCTCAGCTTTATGTGTGTGTGTGTATGTGTGTGTGTGTGTTTGTGTTGGGGGGCATGGGCTGAGAATAACCTTCATAAGGTGGCTCTCTGTTTTCATCTGTTGAGGCTGCCTCGGTGGCATGCAGCGAGGATCAGGCGGACTTATGGACCGTGGTGGTGCTGGAGAAATGTTCCGAGGTGACAAAGGTGAAGACACAAATTGCTTCAGACTTGTCAGTATCTTGGACCGAGATCGTTTTGGTGGAGGAATATGACGTGGTCCTGGGTGATGGAGGAAGGTCATTGATTAATTAATAAAAAAACTGCCTGGCCCTCATTGGTTCGAACATAGGTGGGTGGAGTAAACACAACAGAATTCTGGGAAGAAGAGGAAGTGAACTCAGATGCAGGGCAGCTCCTCTCAGAACAGACTCCATGAAGCCCTGACCCAGGATGGAAGTAGGCTAGAATCTTCCCGGTAAGCGCACCTTGGGGTGCTACACAGATTATTAGAAATTGGCTACATTAGTACGCGAGAATTAGCCTAGAAGTGGATAGATATAATGGGTCAGGCAGTGTTTAAAAGAATACAATTTGTGTGTTGTTATTTTGTGGCATGAACTAGCCAGGTGGCCAGGAGCACGGTGGCAGGAACGCAGCCCGCAGCTCCCACTACACCTGGAGTCCTCCTGGACCATTGATGGAACAGATGGAATGAAGAAGGGGTGGACCTGGAGGACCCGCAGGACCTGTGTAAACGGATAAAGGCGAGAATGGACAGGAACTTAGAGACCGGTCCTACTAGGGAGACCTGCACAGCTGCATGGATGACCAGATTTATTTTTTAAAACCAGAAAATGTTTTAAATTTAGAATTCCATATTTATAATGTTGGCCACAACATCATGATTATTATTGTCTGTACTTTAGTATTTTCACTATTTGTGAAGACACATTAAAAAAAACTTAAGTGGTAGTTTGCTGAGATTTTTTTTCTTTTAAAGATGCTTGTTTCAAGACTCGACAATGTGAACCCCTTGTGAGCATACTCAGTATCATTGTGGAGAACCAGGAGGGACCCTAATTGTAACAAACTTCATGGTTGTGATTGTTTTCAAATACATTCCAAGTGTTTATTAACTGTCAAAATATAATGTTGCAGGGGTTCCATGGTGTCACTAGTGTGGCTACCAGCAGCAGGCTCAGCGTCAGCCTGTGGTCTCCCCCTTGCATGTCCAATGTAAGTCCTAAAGAATGTGTGTGATTCATTGTGGTGTCGTGAAGTATAGCTTCTCAGATTCCAAAGAGTGTCAACTCTGTGACTTGTACCTGGCAATGTAGGTAATTCAGTGTCAGCGGTAGGTTGGGGCACAATGCCGTCGTCATAATTTGCAGGAAGAAATCCTTCCGGCTTGGTTTCATCAACCTTTAAGGAAATTTTGAGATGTTAGTTTTCATTAAATATGTCACTGATTTTTATTCACTTCAGAAGAACTTATCTTTTAATGCCAGGGTCTTGATTTATAGTCCCCAAATAATTGCTTGCTCCGGGACATTTTATCACTGTAACCACTGTTATCGTGTAATTTTTTTTTCCTGTGTGATTCAAAGCCCCGAGTTTGAGAATCTTAAAAGGGGACCTGCTCAGCTTTATGTGTGTGTGTGTGTTGGGGGGCGTGCGCTGAGAATAACCTTCATAAGGTGGCTCTCTGTTTTCACCTGGTGAGGCTGCCCTGGTGGCATGCAGCGAGGATCAGGCGGACTTATGAACCGTGGTGGTGCTGGAGAAATGTTCCGAGGTGACAAAGGTGAAGACACAAATTGCTTCAGACTTGTCAGTTTCTTGGACCGAGATCGTTTTGGTGGAGGAATATGACATGGTCCTGGGTGATGGAGGAAGGTCATTGATTAATTAATAAAAAAACTGCTTGGCCCTCATTGGTTTGAACATAGGTGGGTGGAGTAAAGAGAACAGAATGCTGGGAGGAAGGGGAAGTGAACTCAGATGCAGTGCAGCTCCTCTCAGAGCAGACACCATGAAGCCCTGACCCAGGATGGAAGTAGGCTAGAATCTTCCCGGTTAGCGCACCTTGGGGTGCTACACAGATTATTAGAAATTGGTTACATTAGTACGTGAGAATTAGCCTAGAAGGGGCTAGATATAATGGGCCAGGCAGTGTATAAAAGAATACAATTTGTGTGTTGTTATTTTGGGGCATGAACTATCCAGGTGGCCAGGAGCAGGGTGGCAGGAATGCAGCCCGAAGCTCCCACTACACCTGGAGTCCTCCTGGACCATTGATGGAACAGATGGAATGAAGAAGGGGTGGACCTGGAGGACCCGCAGGACCTGCGTAAACGGATAAAGGCGAGAATGGACAGGAACCTAGAGACCGGCCCTACTAGGGAGACCTGCACAGCTGCATGGATGACCAGATTTATTTTTTAAAACCAGAAAATGTTTTAAATTTAGAATTCCATATTTATAATGTTGGCCACAACATCATGATTATTATTGTCTGTACTTTAGTATTTTCACCATTTGTGAAGAAACATTAAAAAAACTTAAATGGTAGTTTGCTGAGTTATTTTTTTTTTCTTTTAAAGATTCTTGTTTTAAGACTCAACAATGGGAACCCCTTGTGAGCATACTCAGTATCATTGTGAAGAACCAAGAGGGACCCTAATTGTAACAAAGTTCATGGTTGTGATTGTTTTCAAATACATTCCAAGTGTTTATTAACTGTCAAAAAATAATGTTGCAGGGGTTCCATGGTGTCACTAGTGTGGCTACCAGGAACAGGCTCAGCGTCAGCCTGTGGTCTCCCCCTTGCATGTCCAATGTAAGTCCTAAAGAATGTGTGTGATTCATTGTGGTGTCGTGAAGTGTAGCTTCTCAGATTCCAAAGAGTGTCAACTCTGTGACTTGTACCTGGATATGTAGGTAATTCAGTGTCAGCGGTAGGTTGGGGCACAATGCCGTCGTCATAATTTGCAGGAAGAAATCCTTCCGGCTTGGTTTCATCAACCTTTAAGGAAATTTTGAGATGTTAGTTTTCATTAAATATGTCACTGATTTTTATTCACTTTAGAAGAACTTATCTTTTAATGCCAGGGTCTTGATTTATAGTCCCCAAATAATTGTTTGCTCCGGGAAATTTTATCACTGTAACCACTGTTATCGTGTAATTTTTTTTTCTTGTGTGATTCAAAGCCCCGAGTTTGAGAATCTTAAAAGTGGACCTGCTAAGGTATGTGTGTGTGTGTATGTGTGTGTGTGTGTTGGGGGGCTTGGGCTGTGAATAATCTTCATAAGGTGGCTCTCTGTTTTCACCTGGTGAGGCTGCCTTGGTGGCATGCAGCGAGGATCAGGCGGACTTATGAACCGTGGTGGTGCTGGAGAAATGTTCCGAGGTGACAAAGGTGAAGACACAAATTGCTTCAGACTTGTCAGTTTCTTGGACCGAGATCGTTTTTGTGGAGGAATATGACGTGGTCCTGGGTGATGGAGGAAGGTCATTGATTAATTAATAAAAAAAACTGCCTGGCCCTCATTGGTTTGAACATAGGTGGGTGGAGTAAACAGAACAGAATGCTGGGAAGAAGAGGAAGTGAACTCAGATGCAGGGCAGCTCCTCTCAGATCAGACACCATGAAGCCCTGACCCAGGAGGGAAGTAGGCTAGAATCTTCTCGGTAAGTGCACCTTGGGGTGCTACACAGATTATTAGAAATTGGCTACATTAGTATGTGAGAATTAGCCTAGAAGGGGCTAGATATAATGGGCCAGGCAGTGTATAAAAGAATACAATTTGTGTGTTGTTATTTTGGGGCATGAACTAGCCAGGTGGCCAGGAGCAGGGTGGCAGGAACGCAGCCCGCAGTTCCCACTACACCTGGAGTCCTCCTGGACCATTGATGGAACAGATGGAATGAAGAAGGGTTGGACCTGGAGGACCCGCAGGACCTGCGTAAATGGATAAAGGCGAGAATGGACAGGAACTTAGCGACCGGCCCTACTAGGGAGACCTGTACAACTGCATCGATGACCAGATTTATTTTTTAAAACCAGAAAATGTTTTAAATTTAGAATTCCATATTTATAATGTTGGCCACAACCTCATGATTATTATTGTCTGTACTTTAGTATTTCCACCATTTGTGAAGAAACATTAAAAAAACTTAAATGGTAGTTTGCTGAGTTTTTTTTTTCTTTTAAAGATGCTTATTTCAAGACTCGACAATGGGAACCCCTTGTGAGCATACTCAGTATCATTGTGGAGAACCAAGAGGGACCCTAATTGTAACAAAGTTCATGGTTGTGATTATTTTCAAAAACATTCCAAGTGTTTATTAACTGTCGAAAAATAATGTTGCAGGGGTTCCATGGTGTCACTAGTGTGGCTACCAGGAGCAGGCTCAGCGTCAGCCTGTGGTCTCCCCCTTGCATGTCCAATGTAAGTCCTAAAGAATGTGTGTGATTCATTGTGGTGTCGTGAAGTGTAGCTTCTCAGATTCCAAAGAGTGTCAACTCTGTGACTTGTACCTGGATATGTAGGTAATTCAGTGTCAGCGGTAGGTTGGGGCACAATGCCGTCGTCATAATTTGCAGGAAGAAATCCTTCCGGCTTGGTTTCATCAACCTTTAAGGAAATTTTGAGATGTTAGTTTTCATTAAATATGTCACTGATTTTTATTCACTTTAGAAGAACTTATCTTTTAATGCCAGGGTCTTGATTTATAGTCCCCAAATAATTGTTTGCTCCGGGAAATTTTATCACTGTAACCACTGTTATCGTGTAATTTTTTTTTCCTGTGTGATTCAAAGCCCCGAGTTTGAGAATCTTAAAAGTGGACCTGCTAAGCTATGTGTGTGTGTGTATGTGTGTGTGTGTGTTGGGGGGCTTGGGCTGTGAATAATCTTCATAAGGTGGCTCTCTGTTTTCACCTGGTGAGGCTGCCTTGGTGGCATGCAGCGAGGATCAGGCGGACTTATGAACCGTGGTGGTGCTGGAGAAATGTTCCGAGGTGACAAAGGTGAAAACACAAATTGCTTCAGACTTGTCAGTTTCTTGGACCGAGATCGTTTTTGTGGAGGAATATGACGTGGTCCTGGGTGATGGAGGAAGGTCATTGATTAATTAATAAAAAAACTGCCTGGCCCTCATTGGTTCGAACATAGGTGGGTGGAGTAAACACAACAGAATTCTGGGAAGAAGAGGAAGTGAACTCAAATGCAGGGCAGCTCCTCTCAGATCAGACACCATGAAGCCCTGACCCAGGAGGGAAGTAGGCTAGAATCTTCCCGGTAAGCGCACCTTGGGGTGCTACACAGATTATTAGAAATTGGCTACATTAGTACGCGAGAATTAGCCTAGAAGTGGATAGATATAATGGGTCAGGCATGTTTAAAAGAATACAATTTGTGTGTTGTTATTTTGTGGCATGAACTAGCCAGGTGGCCAGGAGCAGGGTGGCAGGAACGCAGCCCGCAGCTCCCACTACACCTGGAGTCCTCCTGGACCATTGATGGAACAGATGGAATGAAGAAGGGGTGGACCTGGAGGACCCGCAGGACCTGTGTAAACGGATAAAGGCGAGAATGGACAGGAACTTAGAGACCGGTCCTACTAGGGAGACCTGCACAGCTGCATGGATGACCAGATTTATTTTTTAAAACTAGAAAATGTTTTAAATTTAGAATTCCATATTTATAATGTTGGCCACAACATCATGATTATTATTGTCTGTACTTTAGTATTTTCACTATTTGTGAAGAAACATTAAAAAAAACTTAAGTGGTAGTTTGCTGAGATTTTTTTTCTTTTAAAGATGCTTGTTTCAAGACTCGACAATGGGAACCCCTTGTGAGCATACTCAGTATCATTGTGGAGAACCAGGAGGGACCCTAATTGTAACAAACTTCATGGTTGTGATTGTTTTCAAATACATTCCAAGTGTTTATTAACTGTCAAAATATAATGTTGCAGGGGTTCCATGGTGTCACTAGTGTGGCTACCAGCAGCAGGCTCAGCGTCAGCCTGTGGTCTCCCCCTTGCATGTCCAATGGAAGTCCTAAAGAATGTGTGTGATTCATTGTGGTGTCGTGAAGTGTAGCTTCTCAGATTCCAAAGAGTGTCAACTCTGTGACTTGTACCTGGAAATGTAGGTAATTCAGTGTCGGCGGTAGGTTGGGGCACAATGCCGTCGTCATAATTTGCAGGAAGAAATCCTTCCGGCTTGGTTTCTTCAATCTTTAAGGAAATTTTGAGATGTCAGTTTTCATTAAATATGTCACTGATTTTTATTCACTTTAGAAGATCTTTTCTGTTAATGCCAGGGTCTTGATTTATAGTCCCCAAATATTTGTTTGCTCAGGGAATTTTTCTCACTGTAACCACTGATATCGTGTAACCTTTCTTTCCTTTCTGTTTGGTTCAATGCCCAGAGTTTGAGAATCTTAAAAGGGTCCTGCTCTGGTTCATTTGTATGTGTGTTTGTGTCTCTGTATATGTGTGCATGTATATTTGTGTTTCTTTTTGTGAGGGGCAAAGAAGAACCTTCAGGAATGACTCTCTCCTTTTTTCCTGTTGTGAGATGATTTTTCAGTGATTCAGCTGCTTTTCGTTTTTCACTCTGACTGGTTTGTAGGTTTAAGGGCTGTTCTACTCTCCGCCTCTAATCTAGATATCTGTGTGTTGGGATTATGTATGGCAGACACTTGCTGTTGTTGTGTTCTCTGAGATATAACTCAGTACATTAGAGTTACAATGTTAGTGCTCTGAACTGTTCGCATGTGTATGTTTCTGTGTTTGTGTGTGTTCTCGCTTTTTAATGAAAAGATGACTGTGTTTGAGAGGGGAGAGAGTTGAAGATAGAGACAGAGATTGGTTTTTAGCAGTTCAGAATGAATATGGAGTAAACTCATTGAGATGTGAGGTTTTTCTTTTTCCTAGGCATAGCATCATCTTTGTGCCTTTGTGGCCTGTGTCCTTTCTCCGCATGCCTGGCTGGACCTCTTCATGAAGTCTCCTACTTAATATTCTGTTAGCATCAGGAACCAGCATTATCTCGCTGGGGTTGGTGATTTTATACTCACTATGCTGCAATTGCCAGATAATGGATTCTGGAGAACTCATGTGTTAATATCATTTTATGCAACTCTAACCTCAGAAAAGTGATGTCTGCTTTTATTTCAGTCGCATCTTTGAAGGATAGAAACCACTGATGTTTTGCTTTAGTTGCCTCAAGAATATGCTAATATCTTAATCTGTTAGTGATATTGTGGTTTGTAGTCTAACCTTTGCATATCCATGATGTTGTTCCCTTCATGCCAAGGGAAACACTCCATGGTTGCCACACTCATCACATTACCATTGACTTTCTGTATCAGCCTAAAACTTCTGCATTAGTCTAATACTTCTATTTATATTAATCATGTTACTTTTTATGCTAATGAATTTTCACTGAAATCTTGGAAGATGTCTGGCAAGTGAATGTCTGCTCATTAAAATCTCTTGAGATCTATCTCCCTGCTAAGACCTCCCTTGACCAATTACTCATTTGTTCATACATAATAGCTAATAATAATTTAGAAAGCAAATTGGATTAGGCCTAAAAGACAGAACACTTGAGTTTAGTTTTAAAAATATTAAAATTACAGCTACCAATGGTTTCATTAGGTGTAATAGTTATGTCGAATCTGTTTCTGTCTCTCGTAATGTTGAACTGAGATGCTTAAAGTTAATTAGGTAGCTCTTAAGCTATTGGAGATTGGTAAGTGGTGTAAGTAAGGTAGCTCTTTTACTTGCTTTATACCTTATCTTGAATTTTGAATGAAAATTGATGGAGCTAGAAAACATTATTTTGAGTGAGGTAACCCAGACACAGAAAGACAATTATCATATGCACTCACTCATAGGTGAATTTTAAACATAAAGCAAAGAAAGCCAGCCTACAAACCACAATCCCAGAGAACTTAGACAACAATGAGGACACTAAGAGAGACTTGTATAGATATAATCTTCATGAGAAGTAGAAAAAAACAAGCTCTCCTGAGTGAATTGGGAGCATGGGGACCTTGGGGGAGAGTTGAAGGGGGAGGGGCAGGAAGAGAAGCAGAGAAAAATGTAGAGCTCAATAAAAATCAATAAAAAACACAAAAGAAAATGACCATTTCCTTTACATTTTCCAGTTTTGTGGAGTACAGGTTTCAAGTATGATCTGATGATTCACTGGATTTCCTCAGTGTCTGATGTTATGTCCCCCTTCTCATTTCTGATTTTGTTAATTTGGATATTCTCTGTTTTTCTTTTGGGTTCTTTAGATAAGGGTTTGTCTATATTGTTGATATTCTACAAAAAAAAGCAGCTCTTTGTCCCACTGACTCTTTGTATTGTTTTCTTTGTTTCTGTTTTATTGATTTTAGTCCTCAATCTGATTATTCCCTGCCATCTCCTCCTCCTGGGTGAGTTTGCTGTTTTATTCTACAGCTTTCTAGTGTGCTGTTGAGACTGTAGTGTGAGTTTTTTCAGCTTCTTTATGTAGGTACTTGTTGCTAAGAATTTTCCTGTTCGTACTGCTTTCAAAGTATCTCAAAGAATTGGGTATGTTGTGCATTCATTTTTATTAAATTCTAGGAAGTCTTCCTTTATTTCTATTGAAAATTGTTCAGTATCCATGAGTTTGTGAGATTTTTGCAATTAGTGTTGTTGAATTCCAACTTTAAACCAAAGGTCATTCGATAAGACGTGGTTATTTCAATTTTTTTTATCTGTTGAGATTTGCTTTGTTACCGGGTATGTGGTTGAATTTAGAGAAACCCACAGAAATAGTTGACCAAAGAAAGTGGGAGCTCACTGGCTCTTGGCTGACAACTGGGTAACCTGCATACGACCAAACTAGGCCTGGTGAATATGGGTGACAGTTATATGGCCTGGAGAGCTTTGTTGGGCCACAGGAAGTGGGACCAGGAATTATTTATCCCTAGTGTATGAACTGGCTTTTTTGGAGCCCATTCCCTATGGAGGGATACTTTGCTCAGTCTAGATACAGGGAGGATGGCCTTGGTCCTGCCTCAAGGGATATGACAGACTTTGTTGACTCCACATGGGAGACCTCATCCTCTCTGCAAAATGGATGGGGAGAGGGTGGGGGATGGTAAGGGGAGAAAGAGGGAGGGAAGGACAGGGATCTGGGATTGGTATGTAAAATAAAAAAGATTGTCCTAAAATAATAAAAGAAAAAATGAATACAATAAATAAAAACACTAATGAAGGTTATTCCTTTTATACCTGCTGTGACAAAATGCTAACAGAGATTATTTAAGGAAGGAAGGAAGGAAGGAAGGAAGGAAGGAAGACTCATGGCTACAGGAAACTCCAGCTTGCCTTCCCTACTATAACTGAATGACGTTCCCTCCAGCAGTTGAAGAAGGGAAAGCAAACAGAGAGGCTTTGTCTGTGGCAGTGGTCTATTGCTTCTCACATGCTGGTAGACAGGGAAGCATACAACCCAGAACTGGTTCCAAATATAGGGATGACCTTTAAGACCCACCACAGACAACATTCTGCTAGCTAGACCATATCCCAAAGGTTAACCAGTCTCCTAAATTGTAACAAAAGTATTTAAACATTGAAACATGTGCTATCCCTTCATTCTCTGTCTTGCTCTTTCTTTTGCTTGATGGTGGTGGTGGTGGGGTGTGTGTGTGTGTGCACGTGCCTGTGTGCATGCATGTGTAAGTGTGTGCATGTGTATGTACATGCCTGCATGTAAAATTACAGTTATGAAGTTTTGAATTAGCAGCAAAAATCATTTTACGGTTAGGGTCACCACAACATGAGGAACTGTATTAAATGGTCACAGCATTAGAGAGATTGAGATCTACTGCCTAAGAAGGTCACTAACTAGCATGGGTATTCCCAGGAGTGAGGGTATGAAGGAGGTGAAGGATGTATTTGTGACTGGGTTCCTCTTTTCTGACACTATTTGCAACTATGCAGACATAGATACACAAACGCATCACTCCCCTCATAAGCAATTATGTTAATTTTCAAGTTATTGGGAATTACAATCAAGCATGTTTTTTTCTAGAGTATTCAGGCATTGCCTCTCCCAGAGAACTTAGGTTCATCACTGATTTTCTTAGAACTGCTTTTTCTCTCTTCTTTATTGTGGCCATCTTGTTAGAATATAGAAATTGTTTCTGTATGTTCTGCAATGAAAAGACAGAGGATCGACTTTCCTGGTTTGATTAGGAAATGAACTCTTTTGATTTGGGGTGCACAATTTCAAAACTACTTTATCCCTTACCAGGACAAGGTATTGAGACATGGAAAGTAGAAACTATTACTTAAAAGTAAAATATCTGCTAATATGCTTATCTATTTACAAATTACTATGATAAGTAAAAATATTTCTGCTAACTAGATTGAGAAAATCGTGAACTGAGAAACTGGGTTTTTCCCTGTGACTGAGACTGAACTGAACTCACCATATTTTAAAATTTCTGAATCTCATGTGAGATGATTATTAATTTTAATAGGCCCCTTTCATCAGAGTTTCTCTTCTACGTTTGGGATGCAAAATGCATGTTATTTTCCATTTGTAAATAAACTCTCGCTTACTAGTGTCCTCCATATCATAGCATCTGTGAAACTGCTTTAGAGAAACCCACTGGTACACTGAGTCACACTCAAAAGTCATTAATATTCAACTTCTGATTCACACAAACCCTTACTTTAGGGCTCCAGGTTACAAACAGGTTTCCGGACCTCTAGCAGTGCATGGTGATGAGGACACTTTACTATGAATAGGTAAATGTCTAATTACAACCCTAAAATATTGTAAATGTGTGAACATGATACAAAGAATCAGAGTGTATATTATTGTCAAATAGAGAACCAATATCCAGAAATCAAAGTCTTACTATATGGTAACTGAATCTTAACATCCACAGCTGCTGGCTAATGGGGAAAACACTTACTGTGTGACTGGAGGAAGATTTCTCATTATCCTCCTAGTGGAATCAAATAGAAAACACGCTGTAATCTCTTCATAATGAAAACTTGGTTGAACACATTACAAATAGCTAAATTTCCACATTTTTTGCTAGTGTAAACACAGAAACAAAGAGACAAACAGAGGAGATGCTCTTATCTGTGATCCTGAAATAGGAATATCAAAGGGAAGAGAAAACCTACCTGCAATTATGCTGAAGGAAAAGGTACCTGGGTGATGCCTGGACCACTGCAATAACTGGACCAGTTAAAATGTATTCAGGTGCATCACCTCAGTCGTTTTTAAAATCAGTCTAATGTGTATTTATTTCTGCAAACCATCCTTGGTCAAACATCAGGCACCTTCCTGTGTTTCCAGCTCATTCTCCTATTGGGCCACTGCTACCTGCAAGGACTTACTGCTAACTGGAATTTATAGAAAGGATGGTTCACAAATACCAAATGCTTTTCTCTGACCAAATCTCCATATAAAACTGTGATAGGTAGACTGCTGCTGCATTTTAACAAAATTCATAAGAAAACGAATTTCACAAAGGAGAATTTTACCTTAATAGCAGAGGTACTGCCCTTGTCCTCTGTTCTAGATTCAGGCACATCAAGATTTTCAGAGATCCTTTAGAATACAAACATGTAGTGTTGGGTGAATTTGGTCCTTAGAGAAACTCTGTTGAAAGATTTATTACCTGCCCTTCCAAGGTGTGCAGGTTTCAGGTGCCTAAGAGCCTAAAGCAGGCACAAAGTCCAATGGTCTCCATGAAAGAAGAGCCTTAAGCAGTATGACCTCTGCCCTCCCTCAGGCTGCAGATCTAGAAAGTATGTTTCTCCCTGGTAGACCCTGACTGTCCCCAACATTTTCTACCCCTCCTGCCCCTCGCCCATCCCTGGGCCGCATTACCTGCCCCTCCTGTCGATTTCGTTTATGTGGTATTCGCTGCCATTTATGAATTTTTCAACTAATGCCACATCACCCACACTGGCTGCCCTTTGCAGCTGCCCCACAGGGTGATACAGTTGAAATTGCGGCCGTTTCCAAGCAAAGCACCCATGACCCGGGCATGCGGGCCACAGGCAGGTGTACCAGTGAGTCCTCTGAGGGGCTCTAAAAGTCAGGGCATCATCTTCGAAGTCATCCTGCATGTTGAGCCTCAAGGCTCTGCAGGTCCTCCGGGCCCTGGGGGCCCTCCCGGCCCTCCGGGCCCTCCCGGCCCTCCCGACCCTCCCTTCTTTCCCCTTTAGCTACCCGCACCCTCCCAACCCAACAAGAAATGTTCAAAACCCTAGTTAAGTTTCCCCACAGAACAAAGTAAGCGTCCTGCTAGGGCAGATCCTTAGCTCAGTGTGAGCTGAACTCTGCTTCCTCCTTAGCAACAGAGTTCCATGGGCATAGTGATGCGTTGTGAGCACACAATGGTGCTCAGTAACTGTGCACCATGTGTGTTCTGCGTATGCCCATGTCAGACTCCACCTACAAAAGCATACAATACTCAGCACATGTAGACAAATATTGTATGTTTTCTCTTTTAAGGATGTTCCCTTTTCAGGTTCTGATATTTCAACTACAATCATAATACACAGAGGTTTGAAATCTACAAAGGGACCAGAAAGGAGGAGAGTATCTCTCAAGGAAAGGAAGTAGTCTATAGTGTTTGGAAACTAAAAGGAAAACTAGAATTGGATGGTTTAATAATAGGGGGATGGGACAGAAAGGTAAAGAAGGGAAAATAGAGAGGGACAAGCAATACTAAAGGTTCTTTGAAAACCTATATGGAAACCGAGTACCCTAAAAGCTTCCTATACATAGGTGAAAGGAACCCACAGTGAGACAAAAAAAAAAAAACAGCAGGGGAGAGAAGGCTTCAGCTAGACAACTGTGCCACCAAATGAAACCTCCAGTGCCAGGAACAGGTTACAGCCTGTTGAGTCATTAACCAGAGACCCACGGAAACCAGCAAACAGCACAGCTATTGCCAAGGCTCTTGGTTGCTCACAAAACCTGATGTTAGGGTCTTGTTTCTGAAGGTGACACTTCTGTCACTGAATATGGAGAAGTTGAACTACTGTCTAACTAGATTATTCACCTACTAACCAGAGTTCAGGATACTGGAAGGCACTCTGCAGGCTCCTGGAGGAGAAAGGCAGTCCTCAGTACCTCAGCACAAACCCTTCAACCTACAACCACACCTACATGGAAGGAAGCTCACAGACATCTGTAAATTTATTTCTAGGGGATCTAGCACCCTCTTGTGTCTTTGCAGGCACCAGACTTGCACACATACATGCATGCAGACATATATATATGTACACATACATACATGCAGACAAAACATACATAGACATGAAAGAAATGTGATCTATAAATATTGAGAAGTAATTTATGCAGTAAGTTCACTCTTTTAAAGTATACAACCTAATAGTTTTTTTAGTATGTTGTTAAAATTATGCAACCATCACCCTATTTATTTATTTATTAAAGATTTCTGCCTCCTCCCTGCTGCCGCCTCCCATTTCCCTCCCCCTCCCCCAATCAAGTCCCCCTCCCTCATCAGCCCAAAGAGTAGTCAGGGTTCCCTGCCCTTTGGGAAGTTCAAGGACCTCCCACCTCCTTCCAGGTCTAGTAAGGTGAGCATCCAAACTGCCTAGGCTCCCACAAAGCCAGTACATGCAGTAGGATCAAAACCCAGTGCCATTGTTCTTGACTTCTCAGCAGTCCTCATTGTCCGTTATGTTCAGCAAGTCCAGTTTTATCCCATGCTTTTTTCGACCCAGTCCAGCTGGCCTTGGTGAGCTCCCGAAAGATCATCCCCATTGTCTCAGTATGTGGGTGCACCCTATTTATTTTTAAAACATTTTCATTGTTTGAGACAAAAACCCTTTATTCGTCAGTAGTTACTCTTTGTTCATCCAGACCCAAGCCCCTATCAGTTACAAATATAACTTTTTGCTTCAAGTTGTCTTATTCTGGGTATTTAATAGAAATCAAATCATCTAATAAAGAAGTGTCCCATTCTTCATTCCTTTGGCTACTTTTGACTGAGATTAATGTTTGTGATTTTTATTCATGGTATAGGACGTATCAGTTCTCTACCCCTTTCCATGGCTAGAAACTAGACCATTGTATTAACACACCACCCTTCGTTTACCCACTCATCAAGCAGTAGGTAATTAGGGTTTCACCCTTCTTTCTTTTATAAATGATCAGGCGCTAGTGGCTGCACTATCTTCATCTACAATTACAGCAATGACATAGCAGGTTCCTGTTCTCCGGTATCTTTACACTTTCATCTGTGTCCCAGCATCTGTGCGTGCAGACAAGTGCTCTACCTGTGACCCCAGCATGCAACATGTACTTCTCGATTTTTATACCAGATTTTGTTGACCAACTTCAACACACACACACATACACACACACACATGCTTTCCTCTACCAAGTGCTGGGATTGTAGAGCTGTGCCACCATGATTGACTCATATTTTGTATTTTCACCATCTTAATGATATCAAGTATCATCTCATTGAGTTTTAATTTGCAGTACTTGAGGGTTGATGGTGTTAAAGAACTCCCAGTGTGCCAATAGGACATTTGGAAATCTTTCCAGGTCCCATAGCACGTGGGTGAGGTTCAAACCACGGCTCATAAGGGAAAGACAAATATGCCATGCAGATGAAAGGGTTGTGTAAAGGAAAGGACAGGAGGAAGGGAGAGAAAGAGAGAGAGAGTGAGGAGGGAGAAAGAAAAGAGGCTGAGACCTGCTTGCCTCAGTGGGGAAAAAGAGAAAAAGAGAGAAGGGGAAGGTAGGGAGGGAGGGAAGGAGGGAGAAAGAGAGACCACTAGAGAGACTGGGAGTAGCCAGAGCATCTCTTAATGGGACAGGGTACCATTTGCTATACAGCCAGACATAGGGCATGAGGTGCTGTGACAGGGTGTGCCTAAATACTAACAAAATGTCTCTTGAGATCCATTGCCCTCTGTGACACTGGGCTCTCATTCTAGTGTTGAGTCATAACAAATCTATACATTCTGAAGAAAAATTCCTATAGGTCTATATATGGTTATATATAACACAAGGGAATAAATCCAACAGCAGGAGATATACAAATGATTTCTTCCAGACCCAAAGGAATAAGGAAAAGAGGGACTTGATCATCAGGTCCTTGTGTTTTATACAATTACTGACTGCACTGAAAAATATTTAGTTACCTTAAAATGTTCTTCTTTTTTTTTTCAGTGTTAGAGAGAAGACCTGGACCCTTCCTTCCATGTATGAGGCAAGCTCACACTATGCCCAAGCTGCATGCACAGCCCTATGTTCTCCTTAATAGCTATCATTTTACAAGCACTTGTTTATTTAAGAGGGGAGAAGAATATAAGAAACAATTCTCTGTTTTACTTTTTAATGGAAAGAATGTTACCAGGAAGAAACCCTGAGAATAGGGCCACTGATGTCTCAGCACCTAAGACCATTTTCCATAAAAGCCTGATAACCTGAATTCCATACCTGGAATCCATGATATGAGAATTAAACCAACTCCCAGATGGTGTCATCTGACCTCTACATTTATACCTTGTCTTTCAACACACACACATACATATGCGCACATACATACACACAGAGAGAAAGAGAGAGAGACAGAGACAGAGAGAGACACAGAGAGAGACACACAGAGAGAGACAGAGAGAGAGAGAGAGAGAGACAGAGAGAGAGAGAAGCCAAGGAGGATCACTACTTATTGACCTGTTCCCTATAGATTTCTCAGCCTGCTTTCTTATTGGAATGAGGACCCTCTGTACAGATTGCTACTACCCACTTGCCTTGTCTACTCTACCAATGTATTTGGTGATATGGATAATATTTAAAGAGGTAGCACTTGGTTTGCATTTCCCTGATGGCTAAGGAAGTTGAGCATGACCTTAAGTGTCTTTTGGCCATTTGAACTTCTTCTGTTGAGAATTCTCTGTTCAGCTCAGTGCCCCATTTTATAATTGGGGTGATTAGCCTTTTACAGTCTACTTTCTTGAGTTGTTTACGCATTTTGGAGATTAGACCTTTGTCAGTTGCGGGGTTGGTGAAGATCTTCTCCCAGTCAGTGAGTTGCTTTTTTGTCTTAGTGACAGTGTTCTTTGCTTTACAGAAGCTTCTCAGTCTCAGGAGGTCCCATTTATTCAATGATGCCCTTAATGTCTGTGCTTCTGGTGTTATACATAGGAAGTGGTCTCCTGTGCCCATGTGTTGTAGAGTCCTTTCCACTTTTTCTTCTATCAGGTTCAGTGTGTTCAGACTGATATTGAGGTCTTTGATCCACTTGGACTTGAGTTTTGTGCATGGTGATAGATATGTATCTATTTTCATTCTTCTACATGTTGACAACCAGTTCTGCCAGCACCATTTTATGAAGATGCTTTCTTTCTTTCGTATACTTTTAGCTCCTTTATCGAAAATCAGGTGTTCATAGGATTGTGGGTTAAAATCTTGGTCTTCTATTCGATTCCATTGGTTGACTTCTCTGTTTTTATGCCAGTACCACACTGTTTTCAGTACTGTAGCTCTGTAATCTGTAATAGAGTTTGAAGTCAGGGATGGTAATGCCTCCAGAAGTTCCCTTATTGTATAAGATTGTTTTGGCTATCCTGGGTTTTTTGTTTTTCCATATAATGTTGATTATTGACCTCTCAAGATCTGTGAAGAATTTGATGGGACCTTGATGGGGATTGCATTGAATCAATAGATTGCCTTTGGTAGAATAGCCATTTTTACTATGTTGATCCTCCCAATCCAAAAGCATGGGAGATCCTTCCATTTTCTGGTATCCTCCTCAATTTCTTTATTCAATGCCTTAAAGTTCTTGTCAAATAGATCTTTCACTTCCTTGTATAGAGTTACCCCAAGATATTTTATGCTATTTGTGGCTATTGTGAAAGGTGATGCTTCTCTGATTTCCCTCTCTGCTTCCTTATCCTTTGTGTATAGAAGGGCAACTAATTTTTTGGAGTTGATCTTGTATCCTGCCATATTACTAAAGGTGTTTCTCAGCTGTAGGAGTTCTTTGGTGGAGTTTTTGGGGTCGCTTATGTATACTATCATATCATCTGCAAATAATGAAAGTTTAACTTCTTCCTTTCCAATACGAGTCCCCTTGATCCCCTTATGTTGTCTTATTGATACTGCTAGAACTTCAAGCACTATATTGAAGAGGTATGGAGAGAGTGGACAGCCTTGTCTGGTTCCTGATTTTAGTGGGATGGCTTTGAGTTTTTCTCTGTTTAATTTAATGTTGGCTGTTGGCTTGCTGTAAATAGCTTTTATTATATTTAGGTATGACCCTTCAATCCCTAATCTCTCCAAGACCTTTATCATAAAGGGGTGTTGAATTTTGCCAAATGCTTTTTCAGCATTTAATGAAATGATCATATGGTTTTTTTCTTTCAGTTTATTTATATGGTGTATTACATTGATAGATTTTCTTATTTCGAACCAGCCCTGCATCTCTGGGATGAAGCCTACCTGATCATAATGGAAAATTTTTCTAATGTGTTCTTGGATTCGGTTTGCAAGTATTTTATTGAGGATTTTCGCATCGATGTTCATGAGTGAGATTGGCCTGTAATTCTCTTACTTGGGCAGAAGGACTGGTACTGAGGGATGAGCTTGAAAGAAACAAGCATGCACTCGAGCAGAAACTAGACAGAAAAGTTCAACGTCAACACTACATTCCAAAGTGAGAAGAATGCAATATGCCAATGGTTGCACCCAGAATTTTTTATCATCTAGCTAAATGCCGGATAGTTTTCCATTGTTATCTATTCAACAACCATGTACTAGGACAAGCAGTAGACTCATGACAAGATCCATTATACAGAAACCATAAGATATGAACTGAGTAAGTGGATTCAAGTGCACCACGACAACTACTGGCAGGCAACAGTTACTGCATCTACTCCAGCTGATTAAACCACAGGTGAGATTTATTATTCTAACTATAGTCCATAAGTTACTGATCTAAAACAGGCAATACGTCAGACAATCTAGTCATCCAATCTTTCAATAGCCTTTTCATTTAAAACATGTCTGAGGTCTTACAAGATGCGTATGATGTCCCTCCTACATTGCTATCCTTATTTCTAGGGTTTAGATTTGAACTCAATATTTTTTTACTGAAAAATATGGTTGGACAATAGGAAAAGGAGCAACCTTTAGAGACTGAACCTTGCCTTCTAAAGAAAGAAGTTGAAAATCTAAAAAAAGACACAACCGCCGGGCGGTGGTGGCGCACGCCTTTAATCCCAGCACTCGGGAGGCAGAGGCAGGCGGATCTCTGTGAGTTCGAGACCAGCCTGGTCTACAGAACTAGTTCCAGGACAGGCTCCAAAAAACCACAGAGAAACCCTGTCTCGAAAAACAAAAAAAAACAAACAAACAAACAAAAAAAGACACAACCACCTTAACTAACAATTGTCAAGTCAGCTGAGGTACTTTTAAACACTGTATAAACTGGTATCAAGCTTCTTAAAGAGGAGGTCATACATCTACAAGAGAAAACAAACACTTTGAATACCAAAACCCAGTCGAATGAGGTGCTTTCAGAAGTGGTACAGACTAATAACAAACTTTGTGAAAAAGAGATTGCACATCTGAAGGAGGATACTAGGACTTTGCTTAACAAGACTCGGTCAATTATTAGGAGCCCACCAAGGCCAGCTGGTCTGGGACTGAATAAGCATGGGTTGATTCCGGACTCTCTGAGCATGGCGGTCAATGAAGACTGATGAGAAGCCAAGGACAATGGCACTAGGTTTCAATCCTAATACATGAACTGGCTTTGTGGGAGCTTAGCCTGTTTAGAAGCTCACCTTCCTGGACGTAGATAGAAGACCTTCGTCTTCCCGCAGGGCAGAGAATTTGGACTGCTCTTCAGTATCGAGAGGGAGGGGGAATGGTGTGGGAGGAGGAGAAGAGGAGTGGGGATAGGGGGAGGGGAGTGGGGGGAGGGGGCAATATTTGGGAGGAGGGGAGGGAAATGGGAAACGGGGAGCAGGTGGAAATTTTAATTAAAAAAGAATAAAAAATAAATAAAAGAAAAAAAAAAACAAGACTCGGTCAACTGAGATATCTTTGGAAAAGGTACAGTCTGATAGCAATTTATTTAAAGAGAGATTCAACACTCTGCAGAAAGAAAAAGCTAATTTGGCATATAATAGTACTTCATTTAAAGAGATTCAGCATTCTGGAGGAGGAAACAGCTGATTTGACACATATAAGTAGTTCATTTAAAGAGAGATTAAGCACTCTGGAGAAGGAAACAGTTGATTTGGCACATAAAACTTAGTCATGGCACTGGGTGCGGAAACATAAACATTATTTTAGAGAATTGGCACTGTTGAATGTATTAATCGCACTCTGTTGAAGTGGTATGACAGATTGACTTATAGAATGTCTCTCCGAGAAGGTAAAATGCATGCCATGGAGATTATGTCCAAGGATGAGACATTATCTCTACTGGACAGACTTTATACCTTAGAATCCTCAATGAGGGCATTAGAGCACAATACTCGACAGGAGGTCTAGACTTTCAAAGGGCAGTGGTAAACTGATTTGAAAAGATTGTGGGAATCATCAACTTTGATGACCAGGAGCAAAAGGTATAAAGGCAGAATTTAACTTCATCAATATGTAAAACTCTCCAGGATAGCTTTCCCAGAGTTATACCTGACTTTCCAGTAATAACATCAGAAAAGGTATCCAGCTCCAAATACCCTAAGCTTGTAAAGGAATATACATGGGAGCCCATACGTAACACCGATTAAAAAGAAATTAAACAAGCAATTGTAGCTTACAGACTACATTCATCTTATGTTAGGGAAATGGTTAAAACGTTGGCTTTCAGTAGCAAAGCCACACCTCATGATTGGGCTCGGTTACTCTTAGCTGTTCTAGAATGTGGACCACAATTGCATTGGAGATGCTTTCTTAAAGAGGAAGCAAGAATTTTAGAGCAACAAGAAAAAGCAAAAGGAACTGGGATTTCCATACATCAAATTCTAGGTGAAGGACTTTACTCTGATCCTCAGGACCAAGCTCTCTATAATGACCACTCCTTGTCCCTATGTACCGCAGCAGCTTTAAAGGCTTGGGATAGAATTCAGGAACTAGGAAAGGGATTTGAGTCATATCTTATGGTTAAAAAGGGTCAGAGAGAAACTTTTAGTGAGTTTTTGCAAAGATTAACTAGGGATGTAGAAACAGGGATAACTGACCCAGAAACTAGACATATAATAATTGAATCTCTGGCTTATGAGAATGCCAACATCGAGTGCAAAGAGATCCTAGGGCCTTTAAAGATCAGATCAGCACCCATGGATGAATGAGTTTTACAAACATTGAATGTCGAGACACTTGACTATGGTACTGAAGCGTGGGTAGGAGAATCAATTTACAATGGTAAGAGAAGACATCAAAATACCAGATGTCTTAATTGTGGCAGAATGGGACCCATGAGAAGGGACTGCAGGCCATGGATTTCCAGGAATAATCCCTCTTCGGCAGTGACAGAAATAGGAGGACTCAGCCTTCAGGCACACGTAGGAGGTGTGGCAAAGGCTGACATGGGACCAATGAATTTAGGTCAACAAAAGATAGACAAGGCAACCTGGTACCATTCAGAAATGGCATGGGGGGGCCTTTCACAGGCCCCCATGACAAACGTGGTCCAGTCATTCCCAGTTACTGTGGAGAATGTGTCTCGTCAGGAAAATTAAACAGTCCCATGCTTGCTGTCAAAAGTAATACGGGTCTGAATGATGAGATAAATGTGGAGAATGAGTCAAGAGCTCTGCTGAGACAGAGGAAAGGTATATTCTGACAGACTTCTGTAAATGACCAAAGACCAACGCTAAACATGTGTAGAAATGGCATTTTATTGAAGGCTTATTAGACACAGCGTGGATGTAAGTATCATTAATACAAAATCTTGGCAGCCGAATTGGCCTCTTCAGGAGGTAGATGTTCAGTCCATGGGAATTGGAACCCTATCTTGGGTAAGACAAAGCACAAGATGGGTTGAATGCACAGGGCCAGAAAGGCAAATAGGAAAACTAAGGCCATATATAGTCAATATTGCAGTGAATTTGTAGGGTCATGACCTATTGCAGCAATGGAATATCCAGATTAATATTCCTGAAGCCCCTAAAGCCTATGTTTCTGAGGAAAATGTTAGAAGATATTACAGATGATGAACAGCAGCCTTTTGGGCTGTACAAGGACATAAAGCAATTGATAACCCTTTAGATGTACCAACAGCCCTGCCTTTAAAATGGTTCACTATAGCCCCTAGCTGAGGAATAGTTTCAGGCCTTAGAATAGCTGGTACAAGAGCAATTAGATGCCTGACATATAAAAGAATCTATCAGCCCTTAAAGTTCTCCTTTATTTGTTGAGGAAAAAATCTGGAAAATGGAGAATGGTGACAGATCTTAGAGCTATCAACAAGGTTATTCAATCAACGGGCCCTCTGCATCTGGAATTCCTCTCCATTACCAAAGTGATGGTCTCTCATTTATTGATTTAAAGGATTGTTTCTTCCCTATACCTTTACAAGAAAAAGATAGAGAAAAGTTTATCTTCACAGTGCCTACTTGTAATAATCCTCAGCCTACTAGGAGGTACCAATGGACTGTCCTCCCACAAGGAATGCTCAACAACCCCACCTTGTGTCAATACTTTGTAAGTCAGCCATTCGAAATAATATGTAAGCAATTTCCTATAATTTATCCTTACATGGACCTGCCCTGCTGTGTGCTAGGGCCTCTGCTCAAGAACAATTTTCCTGCTCCTACACTAAGGCTACCCACCCAGAGCGGTGACTGCCTGCCTACCAGGCAGGCTTCAAGGTCCCCCTCCCCCACAAGGGAACGTGGGTACCTTCAGCTTGGGCTGGAGGGTCTCCTGTGCTCTACTGGACCCTGCCCTGCCTGCCACGTTCTTCCCTTTGTCCCCGACTCATTGGGCTACCAGGAGTCCCTGTTTAGGTGCTGAGGGGTTCCATCTGGACGGGTGAGTGTGAGCTATCCAGGAGCAGACTGTCCCAGAAGAGAGCACAAACACCACTCCCCCAGCTCCTCCTGCAGGGCTTTCTTTCCTATACACCCCCCCAACAAGCCTGTCTTGCCTGCAAGGTCCTTTGCTGAGAAACAGTTTCTTGCTCCTACACTAAGGCGACCCACCCCCCGCAAGGGAGCGCGGGCACCTTCAGCTTGGGCTGTAGGGTCTCCTGTGCTCTACTGTACCCTGCTCTGCCTGCCACATTCTTCATTTTGTCCCCGGGTCTTTGGGCTACAAAGCGTCCCTGTTTAGCTACTGAGGAGTTCCATCTGGACAGGCTTATTGGGCTACCAGGCGTCCCTGTTTAGGTGCTGAGGAGTTCAATCTGCACAGGTGAGTGTGTGCTATCCAGGGGCTGACTGTCCCGGAAGAGAGCACAAACCCCCCTCCCCCAGCTCCTGCTGCAGGGCTTTCTTTTCTCTACACGCCACCCCCCCCCCGCAAGCCTGCCTTGTCTGCAAGGTCCTTTCGTCCACGGATCATTAGACTACCAGGCATCCATGTTTCGGTGCTGAGGAGTCCATCTGGAAGGAAACGGTTTCTGTTCCAACACGGAGGAGATACACCCAGGGAGTCAGTCACAGCAAAGACTGGACCAAGACACCAGGCTTCTCCTGGCTCCATCTGAAGGAAGAGATGGGCAGGCACCAATGCAAGAATTACTCCAACAACCTGAAAGGCAACATGACATCACCAGAATCCAGGAATCCCAAAATAAGAAGAATTGTACACCCTACTCCAGAAGAATTAGAAGAATTCGACTCAAAAGTGAATTATATGAAAATAGTAGAGGACCTTAAACAGGGGGTGAAAAACTGCCATAAACAATTAGAGATTACAAACAAAAAGGTAGAGGAAATGAATCAATCTCTCAAAGATACCCAAGAAAACCAAGAGAAAAAGAAAGAGCAATCAAACAGGTAAGGGAAATGGTTCAAAACTTGAAGAATGAAATGGAAGTAATGAAGAAAAGACAAACCGAGGGAAGGATGGAGATGGAAAATCTGGGTAAATGAACAGGAACTACAGAGGCAAGTACTACCAACAGATTACAAGAGATAGAAGAAAGAATCTCAGAGACTGAAGATACCATAGAGAAAATAAACACACTGATCAAAGAAAACAGCAAAACCAACAAATTCTCTTCACAAAACATTAACAAAATCTGGGACACAATAAAAAGACCAAACCTAAGAATAATAGGGAAAGAAGAAGAAGTACAGCTCAATGGTCCAGAAAATGTATTTAATAAAATTATAGAAGAAAACTTTCCCAACCTTAAGAAAGATATTCCTTTGAAGGTCCAAGAAGCATACAGAACACCAAATAGACTGGATCAAAAAAGAACATCTCCTCACCATATAATAATCAAAACACAAAACATACAGAATAAAGAGAGAATATTAAGAGCTGCAAAGGAAAAAGGTCAGGTTACTTATAAAGGTAAACCTATCAGACTTACACATGACTTCTCTATGGAAACCATGAAAGCCAGAAGGTCCTGGATAGAGGTACTGCAGAAACTAAGAGACCATGAATGCAATCCCAGACTACTATACCCAGCCAAGCTTTCATTCACTGTAAATGGAGAAAACAAAATTTTCCAGGATAAAAACAAATATAAACAATACCATGCCACAAATCCAGCCTTAAAGAAAGTAATTGAAGGAAAATCAGAACCCAAGGAGTCCAACAATGCCCACAATAACTCGATATCTAATGACCCTTCACCAGAACAACTCGAAGAAGGGAAACACACAAACTCTACTACCAGAAAGAAAGAAAGAAAGAAAGAAAGAAAGAAAGAAAGAAAGAAAGAAAGAAAGAAAAAATGACCGGAGTTAACAACCACTGGTCATTAATATCACTTAATATCAATGAACTCAACTCACCTATAAAGAGGCACAGGCTAAGAGATTGGATACGAAAACAGGATCCAGCGTTCTGCTGTTTACAAGAAACACACCTCAATCACAAAGACAGACATCTATTCAGAGTAAAGGGCTGGGAAAAGGCTTATCAAGCAAATGGACCTAAGAAACAAGCAGGTGTGGCCATACTAATTTCTAGCAAAGTTGACTTCAAACTAAAATCAATCAGAAGAGATGGAGAGGTACACTTTTTATTCATAACAGGAACAATTCATCAGGACAAAGTCTCAATCCTGAATATCTATGCCCCTAATATAAAAGCACCCACTTACGTAAAAGAAACGTTACTAAAACTCAAGGCAGTCATCAAACCACACACACTAATAGTAGGAGATTTCAACACTCCTCTCACACCAATGGACAGGTCAATCAGACAGAAACCTAACAGAGAAATAAGAGGATTAAGGGAGGTAATGAATCAAATGGACTTAATAGACATCTATACAACATTCCACCCAAATAGGAAAGAATATACCTTCTTCTCTGCAGCTCATGGAACCTTCTCGAAAAATGACCATATACTTGGTAACAAAGCAAACTTACACAGTTACAAAAAAATGCTAGTAACCACCTGTGTCTTATCAGATCACCATGGATTAAAGTTAGAATTCAACAACAATGCTAGCCCCAGAAAGTCTACAAACTCATGTAAACTGGACAGTCAACTACTGAACCACACCTGGATCAAGGAACAAATAAAGAAAGAAATTAAAGTCTTTCTTGAATTCAATGAAAACAGAGACTCAACATACTCAAACCTATGGGACACGATGAAAGCAGTGCTAAGAGGAAAGTTCAGAGCACTAAGTGCCCACTCAAAGAAAATGGAGAAAACACACATTGGAGACTTAACAGCCCAACTGAAAGCTCTAGAAAAAAGAAGCAGACTCACCTAGGAGGAGTAGAAGACTGGAAATAATCAAACTGAGGGCTGAAATCAACAAAATAGAAACACAGAAAACAATCCAAAGAATCAATGAAACAAAAAGCTGGTTCTTGGAGAAAATCAAAAAGATTGATAAACCCCTTTCCAAACTAATCAAACGGCAGAGAGAGAATATGCAAATTAAAAAGATCAGAAATGAAAAGGGAGATATAACCACAGACACAGAGGAAATTCAGAGAATCATTAGATCTTAATCATTAGATCAAAAGCCTGTATGCCACAAAATTGGAAAATATAAAAGAAATGGACACTTTTTTAGATAAGTACCATATACCAAAGTTAAACCAGGACCAGGTGAACAATCTAAATAGACCTGTTAGTCGCTAAGAATTAGAAGTTGTTATCAAAAACCTCCCTACCAAAAAAAGCCCAGGTCCAGACGGCTTCAATGCAGAATTCTACCAGAACTTCCAAGAAGAGCTAATACCAATACTCCTTAATGTATTTCCCAATATAGAAACAGAGAAGTCATTGCCAAATTCCTTTTATGAAGCTGGAGTTACTCTGATACCAAAACCACACAAAGACTCAAACAATAACGAGAATTATAGGCCATTCTCACTCATGAACATAGATGCGAAAATCCTCAATAAAATACTGGCAAACTGAATCTAAGAACACATTAGAAAAATTATCCATTATGATCAAGCAGGCTTCATCCCAGGGATGCAGGGCTGGTTCAACATACGAAAATCTATCAATGTAATCCATCATACAAATAAACTGAAAGAACAAAACCATATGATCATTCCATTAGATGCTGAAAAAGCATTTGACAAAATTCAACATCCCTTTATAATAAAGGTCTTAGAGAGATTAGAGATACAAGTGTCGTACCTAACTATAATAAAAGCTATTTATACCAAACCGACAGCTAAAATCATATAAAAGGAGAGAAACTCAAAGCCATCCCACTAAAATCAGGAACACGGCAAGGCTGTCCACTCTCTCCATACCTCTTCAATATAGTGCTTGAAATTCTAGTGATAGCAATAAGACAACATAAGGGGATCAAAGTGATTCAAATTGGAAAGGAAGAAGTTAAACTTTCATTATTTGCAGATGATATGATAGTGTACATAAGCGACCACAAAAACTCCAGCAAAGAACTCCTACAGCTGATAAACACCTTTAGTAGCGTGGCAGGATACAAGATCAATTCAAAAAAATCAGTTGCCCTCCTATACACAAAGGTAAAGAAGCAGAGAGGGAAATCAGAGAAGTATCACCCTTCACGATTGCCACAAATAGCATAAAATATCTTGGTGTAACTCTAACCAAGGAAGTGAAAGTTCTATTTGCTCTTGGCATAAGCTACTTCAAGAAAATGATGGGCATTGAAAAGGCTTCTTATGGAGTTTGTTAGTTGAACTGGACATGCCGATCGCACAGAGAAATGACTTCTGAATTTGTCTAAAGGTGAGACGATCCTTTGGGGTTCCTGCTTCATGAAAGAATCTGCAAGACATTCTCCAGAATACAGAAGAAGGTGACTGGCAAACTACCAATATAGGCAGAATTGTCTTTGAAATTTCATGCTTCATGGAAAAGTCTGCTGGGTACTATCAGCCTGTAGGCTGAAGATGGATGCCACAATGGTAGAGAAGAACTTTCGTAACTGTCCAGACAGTGAGGTGTCTCTGTCATTTCTAGAGTTTTGGAAGTTGCTTACAATGTACTTCCTGTTTTCTTAGGTAATATTATATCTTTCTGGAGTCTTTAATATAGTTGAAGAAAAAATAGTTATAGTTTTCCTTAGTTATGATAAAAGGTAAAGTAAATAGAAATATTGTAACCGTAATTCTTGCTTTATACATTTTCTTATATGTAATTTTACTATGTTACAATTAAATGCTACTTTTTTATTTAAACAGTAAAGGGAAGTGATGTGGAAGTTCCCTCTGTGCTGTGACTACCATTAATGAATAAAAAAACTGCCTTAGCCTGTTGATGGGGAAGAACTTCAGTAGGCGGGGAATGGGCTGAATGTTGGAAGAAAGAAGGGTAGAGTCAGGGAGACACTGTGAATCTGCTGCCAGAGATAGATATGCTGAAACTTTGCTGGTAGGCCATGACCTAATGGTGATACACAGATTAATGGAGAAGGACTAAATTAATATGTAAAAGTTAGCCAATAAGAAGTTAGGGTTAATGGGCCAAGCAGTAATTTAATTAATATCGTTTCTTTTTATTGCTTTATAAATAATACCATTCAAAATTTCATCTCCTTCCATTTCCCTCCTACTCCCCCACTCACCCCAGAGGCGTGCTAGTTGTGAGATTCAGGGAGACATCAGTGGCATTTACATAACTTTGTTAATTACTAGATATAACTAGCACTCAAAGTATTTCCTACCTCACTAAAATGCTTTTGGGGAGGGTGAGTAGTTATGACAAACATTTGCAAATTTTTTAATTATAGATATCTCAATGAATTGTTAGTAATCTTTATATTTCACTCAATTACCTGAAAAATAGAGTTTAGTACAAATTAATATATAATAATAAAGGGAATGGCAACCATGTGCATTTGACAGGCAACTATGAATTTTTTAATAATTTGTTGATAGTACAATCAGAGATTCAATCGGTTATTAGCAAAGTGGAATCAGAAGGTTTTCCTCACTTTTCATGGACTTTTCTCCTCAAACCACCTTCTAGGGAACAGTCTCTCTTCACTAGCACATGGTCAGATAGAGAGTGTCAGAGAGTGATGACAGTCCTAAGCACAAAACCTGATGAGCATTCCACAATTCCAGGTAGTGATAATGAGAAAGTGCAATACTATCACATAAAGGCTCTTTTTGTCAAATAGTGAGAAGCCATGGGTAGAAAGTAGAGCCCAAAGAAATGCAAACTCTTCTTACAAATAGGGAATGTTCCTCAGAGACAGGGCTCAGAAGGTTAAAGTGCCTATTGTCAAACCCAATGACTTCAGTTCAGTTCCTGAAACTAACTCTTGCAAGGCTAAAAGATGTTTCACTACAACTCTACAAAATAACATGTTCTCTATTCAACTGGAAACTTTGGTTCTATTTTCTCATTTGACTTGACAAGGTCAAGAGTTTTTTTTTACATGCTAAACTACAGGCACCTATCCCAGACAAGTTTTGCTAAGGCTGTAAGTGAGTAGGAACAATCTTGTCACCACAGAATCCTTATTCAACTTCCATACACTCTCTTGTGAATGGCTAACCTGAGAAACAATGGGAACTAATTAAGATACAGCTTCAGATGCTTTGAAAAACGGTATGTAATGAGGGAAACAAATTTCAGAAGACAAACTGCTATAGGGTAGAAATATTCTGTTACAGATGTATTAAGAGGGGCATAAGAAAGTTAAGCATGGTAGCACTCTCTATAATCCCAACACTCAGGAACTTAACATAGGAGGACCGCAAAGTCAAGACTAGTCCAGGCTACTAAAACTCTTGTCTCCAGAATAAAAAGAGGGGTACAATGAATGGCCAAGAGTAGAAGAAATGTCCCCCAGGAAAGCACCCTGGACCCTATACCTCTCTGGCCATTTTCAGTCACTTTACAGAACTTTGTGCTTTATAATCAATTTCAGCCTGGTGGTGGTGGTACCCACCTTTAGTCCCAGCACTCGGGAGGTGGAGAAAGGTGGATCTCTGTGAGTTCGAAGCCAGCCTGGTCTACAAGAGCTAGATCCAGGACACACTCCAAAAACTACAGAGAAAATCTGTCTCAAAAATTAAAAAAAATTCAATTTCATTATTTGTAGCCCTCAATTCTTTCACCCCAGCATAGCTATAGCGGTCAATACTCTCACACAGCACAGCTACAGCAGTACACATGTACATGTGTGTGCACGCACAAACACACACATGCGTGCGCGCGCGCACACACACACACACACAGCAACCCTCCTCCTAGGACAGAGATCTCAAGACCTGATGGCATGTTTGAGGCAGACTCACTACCAATGGGGAAGGCCCACTAAAAACATTTCTTACCAAGAGCTGCTGCAAGTAGAGTCAATGGGTCAAATCCAGCAAGCAGGAGATGTGGCAACCACTCTTTATATTTTGCTTGTGCTTTAACTGCATAACATAAATTCAGATGTATAATTCGAAGAAGCCAATAGGCAAACTTTCTTCAAAAAGCAGCAAAACGTTAAAAACATCTTATACATGAGGCAGTATGCCAAGTGAAGTTCATTTAACTGAGCTCCATATGTAAATAGAATATTCAAAATTCCAGAGAAGTCACAGCTTCACCAAAAAGTAAAATGAGATAGGAACAAAGACGTTTAAAAGTTAGACTTCTACATAACAAATAGTTCCTAAGATGTTGTTAATAGTAGTTACAACTGTGAACAAGAATGGTAGTTGGACACCCAGTGGCTTCTTCATGCAATGAGTTGAAATGAGGCCATAAAAATGAAAACATTTGTATCTCAATCCCGACAGACTATTATGCTTTTATGTATAAGATTCCTTAAAATATATTGACAAAGAATCCTTTTTTCAAGCTATAATGTTTTTTACAATTAAGTATTGATGTGGGAGAGTCTTCTGTTTTGTGTTGATTTCATTGGTTAATAAAGAAACTGCCTTGGCCCTTCAATAGGACAGAAAATTAGGTATGCGGAGTAGACAGAACAGAATGCTGGGAGAAAGAAGCCGAGTCAGGCAGTCGTCATGATTCTCCTCTCCGAGACAGGCGCACGTTAAGATCTTTCCTGGTAAGCTACCAACTTGGGGTGCTACACAGATTATTAGAAATGGGTATCAAGATGTGAGAGTTAGCCAATAAAAGGCTGGAACTAATGGGCCAGGCAGTGTTTAAAAGAATACAGTTTCAGCCGGGCGGTGGTGGCGCACGCCTTTAATCCCATCACTTGGGAGGCAGAGACAGGCGGATCTCTGTGAGTTCGAGACCAGCCTGGTCTACAAAAGCTAGTTCCAGGACAGGCTCCAAAGCCACAGAGAAACCCTGTCTCGAAAAACCAAAAAAAAAAGAATACAGTTTCTGTGTAATTATTTTGGGTAAAGCTAGCCGGTGCCAGGAGCCCAGAGGCAGGAACACAGCCCTGTAGCTCCTTCTACAAAGTATTTCTCCTACTATTTTTTAAAGTTAATAAACAACATGGCAATTCCCCAAAGATTAATTCATTCTAGAAACCTCCATGATTTGTAGCCATAGCCAATTTTCACTGTTTTGTATATGGTCATGAACCATACCTATCACACAGGAAAGCTTTTCCCATGAACATAGTTTAACTTATAAGTTAATCTTCCTTATCAAGAACTTCTAGGGAATAAACATGTATCATTTTTATCTATGAAATTTCCTGTTAAAAAGATTATTGGATACTAATTATTACACTGAAATTGATTGAAAACAGGTGTGATACTCATTTGAAAGAGCCACTTGGCAAGATCATCAAAACAGGTAGGATTACAAAGAAAACTCAGACCTTGGAACCACCTAGCTTTGTGACTCTGAGTTATTTAACTTGTCTGCCACTATTCGGTATTTATGAAAACAAATAAAATACTACATATATAATAAATATATTTATTTACGTAAATATATTTAGACATATTTAAATATGCTTATGAATAAATATAAAGTATATATGTATTAACATATATAATAAAACTTAAAGACTTTTTATTCAGTAATATAATCTTGGGAAATTTGTCCAAAGGGTAAAATTCAAAATAAATTTCAGTCCATTTGTAGAAAAGTTATTATCAGTATTCTCTATAGCAGACATTAAAAACAAACTACATATTCAACAACAAAAAATCAGGTAGATAAGCATAATATATTACAGTCATCAAAAACTAATTTTGAGTTACATGCTCATATTTTTAAAAATGTTCAAAAGGTCCAATTTTAAAAGAATAATAAGCTATTATTTCACTGTGAACATAACTGAAAAAGAAGGCATGGAGGAATAAAGTCATTCTCCATTTGAACTTGGCATTATATCATTTAAAAAACTATAAACATTAAAATATTTTCAATAATTATAATATGGAATCTAGAAAAGAACAAGATTTTTATATCAAATAAATACAGAATATCTAAACTAAATTCATTTGAGAACAACTACTTCTTAAGACATCTAAAACTTGACAAATGTGGTAGCTGATACCTTTAATCCCAGCACTTGAGAGGCAGAGTCATTGGATCTCTGAGAGTTGTGGCCAGCCTGGTCTACTTAGCAAATTCCAGGTAAGCCAGGGCTGAATATTGAAACCCTGTTTCAGAAAGAATAAAATTATCTAATGATATTTAAAAAAAAAAAAAACAACTGAAAAAAGCTTATAGTGTATCCAAGCTTGGAAAAATCTAGGTATGGGACAAAGTTATTTTTAAGCAAATTATACACTCAATGCTAATCAATATCTAAACATTTTTCAGGAGTACCATTAAATTCAAGCAATCGGCCTAATCATTAATTTGAGGGAAGTATAATAAATGAGAGTATAAAATTCCCCCCTCCCCAAGCCTGCCCTGCTGTCTGCTAGGTCCTTTGCTCAAGAACAGTTTTCCGCTCCTACACTAAGGCTACCACCCAGAGCGGTGAGTGCCTGACTACTAGGCAGGCCTCAAGGTCCCCCGCAAGGGAGTGCAGGAACCTTCAGCTTGTCCTGCAGGGTCTCCTGAGCTCTACTGGACCCCGCCCAGCCTGCCACATTCTTCCTTTTGACTCCGACTCATTGGGCTACCAGGTGTCCCTGTTTAGGTGCTGAGGAGTTCCATTTGGCCGGGAACGGTTCCTGCTACAACACTGAGGAGATAAACCCAGGGAGTCAGTCACAGCAAAGACTGGACCAAGACACCAGGCTTCTCCTGGCTCCATCTGAAGGAAGAGATGGGCATGCGACAATGCAAGAATTCCTCCAACAACCTGAAAGGCAACATGACATCACCAGAATCCAGGGATCCCAAAATAAGAAGAATTGAACACCCTACTCCAGAAGAAATAGAAGAATTCGACTCAAAAGTGAATTATATGAAAATAATAGAGGACCTTAAACAGGAGGTGAAAAACTGCCATATAAAAAAGAGATTACAAACAAAAGGGTAGAGGAAATGAATAAATCTCTCAAAGATACCCAAGAAAACCAAGAGAAACAAGAAAAAGCAATCGAACAAGTAAGGGAAACAGTTCAAGACCTGAAGAATGAAATGGAAGTAATGAAGAAAAGACAAACCGAGGGAAGGAAGGAGATGGAAAATCCGGGTAAATGAACAGGAACTACAGAGGCAAGTACTACCAACAGATTACAAGAGATAGAAGAAAGAATCTCAGACACTGAAGATACCATAGAGAAAATAAAAACACTGATCAATGAAAACAGCAAATCCGACAAAGTCCCATCACAAAACATTCAGGAAATCTGGGACACAATAAAAAGACCAAACCTAAAAATAATAGGGTTAGAAGAAGGAGAAGTACAGCTCAATGGTCCAGAAAATATTTTTAATAAAATTATAAAAGAAAACTTTCCCAACCTAAAGAAAGATATTCCTTTGAAGGTTCAAGAAGCATATAGAACACCAAATAGACTGGATCAAAAAAAAAAAAACACCTCTCACCATATAATAATCAAAACACAAAACATACAGATAAAGAATATTAAAAGCTGCAAAGGAAAAAGCTCAAGTTAATTATAAAGGTAAACCTATCAGACTTACATCTGACTCCTCTATGGAAACCATGAAAGCCATAAGGTCCTGGATAGATGCACTGCAGAAACTAAGAGACCATGGATGAAATCCCAGACTACTATACCCAGCCAAGCTTTCATTCACTATAAACGGAGAAAACAAAATTTTGCAGGATAAAAACAAATGTAAACAATACATAGCCACAAATCCAGACTTACAGAAAGTAATAGAAGAAAAATCACAAACCACGGAGTCCAACAATGCCCAGAATAACACAGACATCTATTGACCCTTAACTAGCACAACTCAAAGAAGGGAAACACACAAACTCTACTACAAAAAAAAAAAAAAAGTCTGGAGTTAGCAACCACTGGTCATTAATATCACTTAATATCAATGGACTCAACTCACCTATAAAAAAACACAGGAAAAGAGATTGGATACGAAAACAGGATCCAACATTCTGCTGCTTACAAGAAACACACCTCAACCACAAAGACAGACATCTACTCAGAGTAAAGGGCTGGGAAAAGGTTTATCAAGCAAATGGACCCAAGAAACAAGCAGGTGTGGCCATACTAATTTCTAACAAAGTTGACTTCAAACTAAAATCAATCAGAAGAGATGGAGAGGGACATTTTCTACTCATAACAGGAACAATTAAACAGGTTGAAGACTCAACCCTGAATATCTATGCCCCTAATATAAAAGCACCCACTTATGTAAAAGAAACAATACTAAAACTAAAGGCAGTCATCAAACCACACACACTAATAGTAGAAGACTTCAACACTCTTCTCTCTCCAATGGACAGGTAAACAGACAGAAACCTAACAGAGAAACAAGAGGATAAATGGAAGTAATGAATCAAATAGATTTAACAGACATCTATAGGACATTCCACCCAAATAGGAAAGAATATACCTTCTTCTCTGCAGCTCATGGAACCTTCTCGAAAATTGACCACTTACTCGGTAACAAAGCAAACTTCCAGAGTTAGAAAAAAATATTAGTAACCACCTGTGTCTTATCGGATCACCATGGATTAAAGTTAGAATTCAACAACAATGCTACCCCCAGAAAGCCTACAAACTCATAGAAACTGGAAGTCAAGTACAGAACCACACCTGGATCAAGGAAGAATTAAATAAAGAAGTTAAAGTCTTTCTTGAATTCAATGAAAATAAAGAGACAACATACTCAAACATATGGGACACTATGAAAGCAGTGCTAAGAGGAAAGATCATAGCACTAAGTGCCCACTTAAAGAAAACGGAAAAGGCATACATTGGAGACTTAACAGCACACCTGAAAGCTCCAGAAAAAAAGAAGCAGACTCACCTAGGAGGAGTAAAAGCCTGGAAATAATCAAATTGCCGGCTGAAATCAACAAAATAAAAACACAGAAAACAATCCAAAGGATCAATGAAACAAAATGTTGGTTCTTGGAGAAAATCAAAAAGATTGATAAACCCCTATCCAAAATAATCAAACGGAGGAGAGAGAATACACAAATTAACAAGAGAGAAATGAAAAGGGAGACATAACTATTGACACAGAGGAAATTCAGAGAATCATTAGATCTTACTATAAAAGCCCGTATGCCACAAAATAGGAAAATGTAAAAGAAATGGACACTTTTTTAGATAAGTACCATATACCAAAGTTAAACCAGGACCAGGTAAACAATCTAAAGAGACCTGTTAGTTGCAAAGAATTAGAAGCTGTTATCAAAAAACTCCCTACCAAAAAAATCCCAGGACCAAATGGATTCAATGGCGAATTCTACCAGAACTTCCAAGAAGACCTAATACCTATACTCCTAATGTATTTCACAATATAGAAACAGAAGAGTCATTGCCAAATTTTTTTTATGAAGCTACAGTTACCGTGATACCAAAACCACACAAAGACTCAAACAAGAAAGAGAATTACAGGCTAATCTCACTCATGAACATTGACGCAAAAATCCTCAATAAAATACTGGCAAACCGAATCCAAGAACACATTAGAAAAATTATTCATTACGATCAAGTAGGCTTCATCCCAGAGATGCAGGGCTGGTTCAACATATGAAAATCTATCAATGTAATCCATCATATAAATGAACTGAAAGAAAAAAACCATATGATCGTTTCATTAGATGCTGAAAAAGCATTTGACAAAATTCAACATCCTTTTATGATAAAAGTCTTGGAGAGATAGGGATACAAGGGTCATACCTAGTTATAATAAAAGCTACTTACAGCAAGCCGAGAGCTACCATCAAATTAAACAGAGAGAAACTCAAAGCCATCCCACTAAAATCAGGAACCAGAGAAGGCTGTCCACTCTCTCCATACCTCTTCAATATAGTGCTTGAAGTTTTAGCAATAGCAATAAGACAACATAAGGGGATCAAGGGGATTCGATTTGGAAAGGAAGAAGTTAAACTTTCGTTATTTGCAGATGATATGATATACATAAGTGACCCCAAAAACTCCACCAAAGAACTCCTACAGCTGGTAAAATCCTTTAGTAATATGGCAGGATACAAGATCAACTCCAAAAAATTAGTTGCCCTTCTATACACAAAGGATAAGGAAGCAGAGAGGGAAATCAGAGAAGCATCACCTTTCACAATAGCCAGAAATAGCATAAAATATCTTGGGGTAACTCTATACAAGGAAGTGAAAGATCTATTTGACAAGAAGTGTAAATCTTTGAATAAAGAAATTGAGGAGGATACCAGAAAATGGAAGGATCTCCCATGCTTTTGGATTGGGAGGATCAACATAGTAAAATTGGCTATTCTACCAAAGGCAATCTATTGATTCAATGCAATCCCCATCAAGGTCCCATCAAAATTCTTCACAGATCTTGAGAGGACAATAATCAACATTATATGGAAAAACAAAAAACCCAGGATAGCCAAAACAATCTTATACAATAAGGGAACTTCTGGAGGCATTACCATCCCTGACTTCAAACTCTATTACAGAGCTTCAGTATTGAAAACAACTTGGTATTGGCATAAAAACAGAGAAGTCGATCAATGGAATCGAGGAGAAGACCCTGATTCTAACCCACAAACATATGAACACCTGATTTTTGATAAAGGAGCTAAAAGTATTCAATGGAAGAAAGAAAGCATCTTCAACAAATGGTGCTGACAGAACTGGTTGTCAACCTGTAGAAGAATGAAAATAGATCCATATCTATCACCATGCACAAAACTCAAGTCCAAATGGATTAAAGACCTCGATATCAGTCTGAACACACTGAACCTGATAGAAGAAAAAGTGGGAAGTACTCTACAACATATGGATACAGGAGATCACTTCCCACGTATATCCCCAGCAGCACAAACATTAAGGACAACATTGAATAAATGGGACCTCCTGAAACTGAGAAGCTTCTGTAAAGTAAAGGACACTGTCACTAAGACAAAAAGGCAACCCACTGACTGGGAGAAGATCTTCACCAACCCTGCAACAGACAAACGTCTGATCTCCAAAATATATAAAGAACTCAAGAAACTAGACTTTAAAATGCTAATTAACCCAATTAAAAAATGGGGCACTGAACTGAACAGAGAATTCTCAACAGGGGAAATTCAAATGGCCAAAAGACACTTAAGGTCATGCTCAACCTCCTCAGCGATAAGGGAAATGCAAATTAAAACAGCTTTGAGATACCATCTTACACCTGGCAGAATGGCTAAAATCAAGAACACCAATGATAGCCTTTGCTGGAGAGGTTGTGGAGTAAGGGGCACACTCATCCATTGCTGGTGGGAATGCAAACTTGTGCAACCACTTTGGAAATCAGTGTGGTAATTTCTCAGGAAATTCAGGATCAACCTACCCCAAGATTCAGTAATACCACTCTTGGGAATATACCCAAGAGATGCCCTGTCATATGACAAAAGTATCTGTTCAACTATGTTCATAGTAGCATTGTTTGTATTAGCCAGAACCTGGATACAACCTAGATGCCCTTCAATGGAAGAATGGATGAAGAATGTGTGGAATATATACATATTAGAGTACTACTCAGTGGTAAAAAACAATGACTTCTCTAATTTTGTGTGCAAATGGATGGAAATAGAAAACACTATCCAGAGTGAAGTATCCCAGTCCCAAAAAGATGAACATGGGAAGTACTCACTCATAATTGGTTTCTAGCCATAAATAAAGGACATTGAGCATATAGTTTGTGATCCTAGAGAAGCTAAATAAGAAAGAGAACCCAAAGAAAAATGTATAGTCATCTGCCTGGATAGGCGAAGTAGACAAGATTGCCGGGAAAAACTGAGAACTTGTGGGTGAGGTGGCATGGGGCTAAGGGGAAATGAGGTGAGAAACATGAGAAGGGGAGGATGGGGTGAGCTTGGGGAAATGGGATGGTTGGGATATAGGAAGGTTAGATATGGGAGCAGGGAAGTATATATCCTAATTAAGGGAGCCATCTTAGGGTTGGCAAGAGACTTGACTCTAGAGGGGCTTGCAAGTGTCCAGGGAGATGTCCCCAGCTGGTACCTTGGGCAACTGAGGAAAGGGAACCTGAAATGACCCTATCCTATACTGATGAATATCTTGCATATCACCTTAGAACCTTCAACGAGATAGAGACAGAGACCCAATTTGAAGCAACGGACTGAGCTCTTAAGGTCCAAATGAGGAGCAGAAGGAGGGAGAACATGAGCAAGGAAGTCAGGACCACGAGGAGTGCACCCACCCACTGTGACAGTGGAACTGATCTATTGGGAGCCCACCAAGGCCAACTGGACTAGGACTGAATAAGCATTGGTTGAAACCGGACTCTCTGAACATGGCAGACAATGAAGGCTGATGAGAAGCCAAGGACAATGGCACTAGGTTTCGATCCTAATACATGAACTGGCTTTGTGGGAGCTTAGCCTGTTTGGATGCTCACCTTCCTGGACCTAGATAGAAGTGGAAGGACCTTGGTCTTCCCGCAGGGCAGGGAATCTGGATTGCTCTTCAGTATTGAGAGGGAGGGGGAATGGAGTGGAGGGAGAGGCAATATGTGAGAGGGGGAGGGAAATGGGAAATGTGGAGGAGGCGGTAATTTTAATTAAAAAAGCATAAAATAAAAAAGTAAAAAAACTCCAATAAATAAATAAATAATAAAAGAAATAAATAATAAAAATAAAATTAAAAAAAAACTCCCAACAACAAAAAAAAAGCCCAGGGCCCTTTGGTTTTTGTGCTGAATTCTACTAGAACTTTCAAGAAGAGCTAATACTTATACTCCTCAAAGTGTTCCACATGATAGAAACAGAGGGCTCATTTCCAAACTCTTTTTACAAAGCTACAGTTACCCTGATACCAAAACCATACAAAGACTCAGCCAAGAAAGACCAGTCTCACTCATGAACATGGATGCAAAAATTCTCAATAAAATTCTGGCAAATCGAATCCAAGAACACATCAAAAAAAAATCATCCATTATGACCAAGTAGGTTTCATCCCAGAGATGCAGGGATGGTTCAACATATGAAAATCAATCAATGTAATATAAATAAACTGAAAGAAAAAATATATGATCATTTCATTGGATGCAGAAAAAGCATTTGACAAAATTCAACACCCTTTCATGATAAAGGTACTGGAGAGAATACGTACAAAAGGATCATATCTAAATATAATAAAAGCAAGCTGAGAGCCAACATAAAATTAAATGGAGAAAAACTCAAAGCAATTCCACTAAAATCAGGAACAAGATAAGGCAGTCCACTCTCTCCATATCTCTTCAACATAGTTCTTGAAGTTTTAGCAATAGTAATAAGACAACATAAAAAGATGAATGGGTTTCAAATTGGAAAGGAAGAAGTTAAACTTTCATTATTTGCAGATGATATGATAGTGTTATAAGTGACCCCAGAAATTCTACCAGAAAACTCCTACAGCCGATAAATACTTTCATTTAAGTGGCAGGATACAAAATAAACTCAAAAACACCAATACCCTCCTATGCACAAAGGATAAAGAAGCTGAGGGGGAAATCAGAGAAGCATCACCTTTCACAGTAGCCACAAATCACATAAAATATCTTGGGGTTAACACTAACAAAGGACATGAAAGACCTATTTGATAAGAACTTTATGTCACTGAAGAAAGAAATTGAAGAAAGTACCAGAAAATGGAAAGATCTCCCATGCTCTTAGATAGGAAGGATCAACATAGAAAAAAGGCAATCTTACCAAAGGCAATCTATAGATTCAATGCAATCCCCATCAAAATCCCAACACAGTTCTTCACAGACCTTGAAAGAACAATACTCAACTTCATATGAAAAAAAAACAAGAAACCCAGGATAACCAAAACAATCCTGTACAATAAAGAAACTGCTGGAGGCATTATCATCCCTGACAATCAAGCTCTATTACAGAGCTACAGTAATGAAAACAGATTGGTATTGGCATAAAAACAGAGACACTGACCAATGGAATAGAATTGAAAACCCGGATATGAATTCACACACCTATGAACACCTGATTTTTGACAAAGAAGCAAAAAAGATACAGTGGAAAAAATGAAAGCATATTCAATAAATGGTGCTGGCATAAGTGGGATGTCAACCTGTAGAAGCATGAAAATGTATCCATTATCTGTCACCATGCACAAAACTCAAGTACAAATGGATTAAAGACTTCAATATAAATCCGACCACACTGAACCTGATAGAGGGGAAAGTGGGATAGTAACCTTCAATGCATGGGCACAGGAGACCACTTCCTAAATATAACCCCAGTAGCACAGACAATAAGAGCATCAATAAATAAATGGGGCTTCCTGAAACTGAGAAGCTTCTGTAAAGCAAAAGACACAGTCAATTAAGACAAAAAGGCAGTCTACTGAATGGGAAAAAAATCTTCACCAACCCCACATCAGACAAAGAACTTATTTTCAAAAATATATAAAGAACTCAAGAAATTAGACATTAAAATTCTAAATAATCCAAATAAAAAATGGTGTACTTAACTAAACAGAGAATTCTCAACAGAAGAATCCCAAATAGCCAAAAGATACTTGAGGACATGTTCTTCTTCCTTAGATATCAGGGAAATGCTAATCAAAACAACTTTTAGATTCCATCTTACACCTGTCAGAATAACTAAGATCAAAAACAGTAATGATAACTTATGCTGGAGAGGTTGTGGAGCAAGGGGAACACTCATCCATTGCTGGTGGGAATGCAAAGTGGTGCAACAACTTTGGAAATCAGTGTGATGGTTTCTCAGAAAACTGGGAATCAACCTGCCTCAGGAACCAGCAATACCACTCTTTGGAATATACTCAAAAGATGCTCAATCATACTATAAGAGCATCTGTTCAACTATGTTCTTAGCAGCATTATTTGTAATAGTCAGAACCTGGAAACAACCTAGATGCCTCTCAACTGAAGGATGGATAAATAAAGTGTGGCACATCTACACATTAGAGTACTACTCAGCAGTAAAAATAATGACACCTTGAATTTTGCATGCAAATGGAGAAATTAGAAAACATTATCCTGAGTGAGGCAATCCAGACCCCAAAATATACCAAATATGGTATGTACTCACTCATAATGGATACTAGTCACAAACAAAGGGCAACAAGCCTATAGTTCAGGATCCTAGAGAAACTAAGTAATAAGGTTAACCAAAAAAAATCATATATAGACGCACCTGTAAATTGGAATCAGACAAAAATTTGGGAGCAGGGGAGCAAAGGGTAGAAGGAAGGGGAGAAGGGGTGTTGAGGAGAACTTGAGGAAATGGAATAGTCGAGATAAAGGAAGGACAGATATGAGAGCAGGGAAAGTGATATCTTGATTTAGGGAGCCATTATAGATTTAGCAAAAAACCTGGCTGTAGAAAAATGCCCAAGAACCCACAAGGGTGACCCCAGTTAAGACCCTCATCAATAGAGAAGAGGGTGTCTGAACTAACCTTATCCTGTAGTCAGACTGATGATGATCTTAAATATCACCATAGAACCTTTGTCCAAAAACAGATGGGAACTAGGCAATGACCCACATCAGAGCACTGGACTGAGCTCCCAAGATCCAGTTGAAGAGTGGAAGGAGAGAGAATATGAGCAAGGAATTCAAGACCATAAGGGGGTCATCCACTGAGACACTTTGCCTGAGCTAATGGTAGCTCACCAACTCCAACTGGACTGGAAGTGAATGAGCATGGGAACAACCCAGCCCCTCTGAAGGGGGTTGACAGCTGGGGCAGGCTGAGGGGCCACTGATAGTGACACTGGGATGTGTCTCTACTGCATATACTGGATTCATGGGATCCCATTCTCTTTGTTTTTTAAAATTTATTTATTTATTTATTAAAGATTTCTGCCTCCTCCCTGCCACCGCCTCCCATTTCCCTCCCCCTCCCCCGATCAAGTCCCCCTCCATCGTCAGCCCTAAGAGCAATCAGGGTTCCCTGCCCTGTGGGAAGTCCAAGGACCACCCACCTCCATCCAGGTCTAGTAAGGTGAGCATCCAAACTGTCTAGGCTCCCACAAAGCCAGTATGTGCAGTAGGATCAAAAACCCATTGCCATTGTTCTTGAGTTCTCAGTAGTCCTCATTGTCCGCTATGTTCAGCGAGTCCGGTTTTATCCCATCCTATTCTCTTTGGATGTAAACCTTTCTCAACCAAGATGTAGTAGGGAAGACTTTGGACTTTCCACAGGGCAGGGTGCATGGAACTCCCTTAGGGTTGGAGGGGTGGGGTGGGAGGGTCTGTGGAGGGAGAGGGAGGGGACTGGGAGAAAGGGAGGGAGTGGAAATTGGGCTTGTTATTTGTTTAAGTAATAATAAAAATAAAAAGTAAAAAACAATCACTGGTCATTAACATACCTTAATATCAATGGACTCAACTCATCTAAAAACGACACAGGCTAAAGAATGGATATGAAAATAGGAGCCATCCTTCTGCTGTATACAAAAAACACACCTCAACTTCATAGACACATTACCTCAAAGTAAAGGGTTGGGAAAAGAGTTTTCAATTAAATGGACCTAAGAAACAAGCAGGTGTAACTATCCTAATATCTAGCAAAATAGACTTCAAACTAAAATTAATCAAAAGAGATGGAGAAGGGCATTCCATATTCATCACAGGACAAATACATCAAGATGAACTTTCAATTCTGAGCATCTATGCTCCAAATACAAGAGCACCCACATTTGCAAAAGAAACATTCCAAAATCTTAAATCACTTATCAAATCCCATACACAAATAGCGACAGACTTTAACACCCCACCCTCATGAATGGTCACAGTCACAGGCTATGAAGCATCTCAGCAAATATCTCAGTCCCAGGATTCGCAGCATCTCTGACACTGTCAGAGTCCTAGTCTTCCCAGAAAACTGCCTCTGCAGCATCAAATACACCATCAGTATCCAGGGCTTCTTCAGAGCATCCCTGGCTTCAGAGCATACCTGACCCCATCAGCTTCCATGGATTTTTTTTAGCATCTTCAACACTTTCACCATCCTTGGCTTTGCTGAATCCTCGATCAGCAACATAGGCACAGTCCCAGCCTCTGCAGCATCTCGGAAATTGTCACAGTCCCATGATTCACATCCTCTTTGACACCATCAGACTCCTATGATTTGCAGCATCTCTACCTCTGTGGGAGGTCCTTCTATGTGTTGTTTTCATTGATTAATGAATAAAGAAACTGTCTTGGCCTGTTGATAGGGCAGAATTTAGGTAGGTGGGGAAAACTAAATGGCATTATGGGGTAAAGGAGACAGAGTTAAGAAGAGGCCATGGAGCCACAGAAGGCAAATGCTGGGAATATACCCGGTGAGCCACAGCTACGTGGTGATATACAGATTAATAGGAATGAGTTAAAGTAATATAAGAGTTAGCCAATAAGAAGTTAGAACTAAAGGGCCAAGCAGTGTTTTAATGAATACAATTTCAGGGCTAAGCTAGCCGGAGAGCTGGGCGAAACAAACTGGCCCTACCACTACAGACATCATTAAATTCAGGGCTTCCCAGCATCCCTGATCCCCAAAAGTCAGTGTCCTTGGCTTTTCAGCATCCCCATCCCCAACAACATCACCATTCCAGTCTTTGAGGCATCTGTGACATCATCAGTGTCCCAGGCTTTCAGCATCACATTCTTTGCAGCATTCCTAATGCCATCACCATCATGGGCTTCAAACAATCCCCATCTTCTTCAGAGTCCAGACCTTCACAGCATCCCTGGATTTGCAGCATTAACAATTCCACCATCATCCAGGACTCTGCAGCATCTCCAACAACTTCACTGTTCTGAGCTTCAGAGCATTCCTGACACCTTCAGCGTCCAGGGCTTTACAGCATCCCTGATCCCCAACACCTTCAGCATCCTTGGCTTCAAAACAGCCACAATCACTGACAGTCAGTGTCCAGGGATTCGCAGCATCCCCAACACCATCAGCATTTCCTGCTTGGCAGCATCCCCAACAACATCAATGTCCAAAGTTTCACAGCATCTCCTATCCCCAACACAGTCACCATCCCAGACTTAGCAGCATGCCCGACACCTTCAGTGTCCTGGGCTTTGCAGCATCTCAGACACATTCACTGTCCTGGGCTTCGCAGCATCCCTGGCATTATCAGCATGCAGGCTTTCACAGCATCCCTGGCTTCATAGCATCCCCGACACTATCAGTGTCGATGGCTTTGCAGCATCCCCAACAGTGTTAGAATCGCAGGCTTCACAGAACTAGTCACCATCAGAGTCCAGGGCTTCATAACATTCTTGGCTCTGTAGCATCACCAGCACTGTCAGGGTCCAGGGCTTCACAGCATCCGTGATCCCCAACAATATCTGTGTCCCAGGCTTTGCAGCATCCTGGGCTTTAAAACATCCTCTACACTGTCTCCATCGCAAGCCCAGCAGATTCCCTGACAATGTCACTGTCCTGGGCTTTGGAGCATCCCTGGCTTCTCAGCATCCATGATACTGTTAGTGTCCAGGCCTTCATAGCATCCCCACCAATGTTAGTGTCCAGTGCTTTGCAGCATCCCCACACCATTACACTCCTAACATTTCCCAGCATCCCAGATCCCTCACACAGTCACCTCTCTGGATTTCACAGCACCCAGACACCATCTGTGTCTTGGGCTTCACAGCATCCCTGATCCCCAACATTGTCTGCATCCCTGACTTTGCAGCATTCTGGACTTTACAGCATCACCAATACCATCTCCATACTGCGCTTATTTGCATCCCCAACACGGTCAACATCCTGGACATTCCAGCCTCACTGGTCCCCTTACGCGGTCACCTTACCAGCCTTTGGGGGGCATTCCTGACATCATCAGCACCCTGGGCTTCGCAGCATCTCCAGCACCATCACCGTCCCGGGCTTCTAAGCATGGCCAACATCAGCAACCAGAGCTTCATTCATAGCGTCCCTGTCTTTGCATCATCCCCAATCCCATCAGAGTCCAGGGTTTTGCGGCATCTCAGACATATTCACTGTCCTGTGTTTCACAGCATCCCTGACATCATCAGCATGCAGGCTTTCACAGCATCCAGGGCATCACAGCATCCTTGACACCTTCAGCATCCAGGGCTTTGCAACATCCCCAACAGTGATACCATCCTGGCTTCTCAGTATCTCCAATCCCCGACACAGTCACCTTCCAGGGCTTCACAAATTTCTGGCTTCTCTGCATTCCCACCACTGTCAACATCCAGGGCATCTTAGCATCCTTGAACCCTCAGCATCCAGGGCATCGCAGCATCCCTGACAAAATGCCCATCCTATCCTTTGCAGTATGTTTGAAACCATCAGGGTTATGAGATTCATTGCATTGTGGACACCATCAGCATCCCCAGTTTCACAGCATCTCAGAAACAGTCACCATCCCAGGATTCACAGCATGCCCCAAATCATCAGCATTTTGGGCTTTCCAACATCCCAGACACTGTCAGCATCCTGAGCTTCACAGCATCCTGTCTGTGACACAGTCAGTGTTGGAGGCTTCACAGCATCCTCGACTTCATCAGCATCCAGGGCTTTGCAATATTTTCATCTTTGAAGCATCACCATCAGCATTCATGGTTCTACAGCATCCCTGACACTGTCAGCATCCCAGCTTCACCTCAGTCCTAACACCATCAGAATCCAGGGCTTCGTAGCATCCCCAAACGCTGACACAATCACTGACCTGATCTTTGTAGCATCTCTGCAGTTGACAGTGTCCAGGGTATTGCAGCACCGACAATACAGTCAGCATCCTGAGCTTTGCAGAATCTTCGACACCTTCATGGTCTTGGGCTTTACAACATTCTAGACACCATGAGTGTCTTGGGCTTTGCAGCATTCTCCAATCCCTGACAGAGTTATCTTCCCAGGTTTACTGCATTTCCTATATCATCAGAGTCCTGGGCTTTGCTGCATCCCAGACACCATCAGCATCCAGGATATTTCAGGATCCTCCACACTCTCAGCGTCCAGGCTTAGCATCATCCCAGACACCTTCAGAGTCGTGGGCTTTCAAACATCCCCTGCCTGGCCACCCTGTGGCATCCCCAGCCCAGTCCTCTCTCCATGACTTCTCACCTCTGGAACCCTTGCTCCTCGAAGTCAGCAGCTTCCTGGACACCTAGACAAGTGAACAGTCCCCAGTAGATGAAGAAGCTGTTCACAGACATTTGGAGCCCCTTACTTACAAAACAGTAGTGGAAATATGAACCCTGGTTGAGGGACCTGCAGGGGTCGGGAGTGGGGTGAAGGCAGCAAATGGCAGAAACTGGGAGCTGAAAGATAACAGTGAAGGAGCTGAATGGGACCTAGTGCATAGGGAGGGCTGAAGCCAAGTGCTGGGGAGGGGAGGGCACAGAGTGGACAGAGAACTATGCAAGATCACCTGGGTGCCTCATTTTCCCCTGTGGGGGTCCCAGAAAAGGTCTCCCTGTTATTGTTTTTAAAGGATCAGCAGAAAGAAATTAAGGACTTTTAGAATTTAATGAAAATGAATATACAATATACCCAAGCTTTCAGCCCACAATGAAATTGGTGTTAATAGAAAATTTAATCGCAGTAAGTGCTTATAAAAAAATGGAGGACTCTCCTAGCAACTTAAAAGCAGACCTGAAATCTCTAAAACTTCTTCAAGCACATCCAGGAGAAAGGGACCCAGGATGGAATAACCAGTCTGAGGGGAGATTCAAATCACAAATAATCCAAGACAACAATACAAAGAATCAGTGAAGCAAATAATAGGTTCTTTGGAAAAATCAACTAGATAGACAAATATTTATCCAAACTAAATAAAATACAGGGAGGTTATCTAAATTAATAAAATCAGAAACACAAAAGGGGACATAATAACAAACACAAATGAAATTCAAAGACTACTTAGATCACACTTTCAAAACAAATACTCCACAAAATTAGAAAATAAAAAAATGAATGGATACTATTCTTAGTATGTTCAATTGATAAACTTAAATTAAGATCAGAAAAACATTTTAAATAGACATATAATCACTGTGGAAATTGAAGCAGTCATTAAGTCTTTCTCAACATATAATAAATGCCCAGGGCTACCTGGTTTTATGGCAGAATTCTTTACGATTTTAAAGAAAAGGCAATGTCAATACTCCTCTAAAATATTCCACAAAATAATAACAGAAGGAACACTGCAAAATTTATTTTATGAAGTCACAGTCACCCTGATAGCCAAGTATACCACAAATGAACAAAGTAATTACAGAGCAATTCCTCTCATGAACATAGATACAAGAACACTAAAAACATATTCAAAACACATCAAAAACCTCATCCATGATGACCTGAAAAAAGCTTCATCCTAGAGACACAGAGACAGTTGCTCAAAGTATGAAAATTAATAAATGTAATACACCACATAAATAACTATAAAAAATATCACTTGACCTCATTTGGGTCAAAAAAAATCTCTAAAAAAATATATATAAATAAATAAATAAATCCCTGCTCTGCTTTATGAGAAAAGTCCTGGGGAGAGTAGGGATACAAGGAACATAGCTCATCATAATAGAAACAATTTACAGCAAAACTATAAACCACATAAAATTAAATGGAGAGATACTCAAAGTGATTCCACAAAAATCAGGAACAAGACAATGCTATCCATTCTTTCCATATGCATCAGTATATTACTTAAAGTAATGCAGGAGAGTCAAGACAACTGAAAGAGATAAAGGAGAAACAAATTGGAAAGGAAGAAGTCAAAATATCATTATTTGCAGATGATAGGATAGAATGTATAAGCAACACAAGAAATTTTACCAGAGAACTACTACAGCTGATGAACGCATTCAGAAAAACTAATGGATGTAAGATTATCTAAAAATAAACTCAATATCCTTCTATATGCAAATAACAACTGGACTTAGCAGGAAATGAGGAAAATAACACCCTTGACCCTAGCCACAGGAATATAGAATATTTGGGGTAATACAAGTGAAAGACTTGTATGACAAAAACCACAAATCTCTAAAGAGAAACCTTGAAGAGCACATCAGAAGGTGGAAAGATCTCCCGTGCTATTGGATCAGTGCGATTAACATAGTAAAAATGGTCGCTTGCCCTCATACTACATGTCAGAATGTTTCATGCAAACCAGCATGTGAAAAGTAAATGGTTATCGCTTTCCCTGTGTTCAGACTAGTGTTTACTGATTTTGAATGAAACACACACACATATATTTTCTCCTCTCATACCTGGCAACCTGAGCAGTTTCACCTCCCTTTACTCCTCCAAGTCCCACTCATCGCCCACCACCAGATCAACTCATCCTTCATCTCCCTTCAGAAAACAACAGGCCTCCTGCAGTCTTACCCATTGAGTAGACTGGGTTTTAATCTTGATGGTAACCAACATCTGTCTCATTGAAAACGAGAAAAATCATGCCTAGTACACTGAGCCTGTCCAATATCCATGACTGGAGAGGTCCTACACCCTGGAACACATCCTATTACTGTACTTTGTCTAAGCTCATGTCATTTCTAACTGTATTCTAAGTACTTATCTTAGACACACAATCATACACACGGCTAAGTGCATCTGTCATCCATCATGAGAGAAGCTTCTTTTGGCAGTAGACAGATATATTTCCAGAGATCCACAGTGTTCAAAATGAAATCATAAGTAACTACTGCATGCTCAGCACAAACAGCTTCAGCCCTTGCACAGAAGACTTAGAAAAAAAGTGCACTTGTGAGGAAAATAAACAGCAAGAACCAGCGTGAAAGAACGCCTGCTGCCATATAGGATCGTCTAGGCATGGCAATAATGTAGCCCCTTAAAATGTCAACAATATGGTTGTCTGAAGAAGATCTGCATAAAGACAACATCAGTTGACATACCTTACTTTGGATGGCAGAAATCTCACAGGGCACAGCCTCTAGCTGAAGAGCTGTGGCGAATCATGGCTGCGGGGGAGTGTGAAGCCGTGTTTAGAAGGGATGAGTTTCCAAGTATGTTATAACCAATGGCATGTGGTCAGCCATGAACATGCTACAGGGAATGGACTTTTGTATTTCTGTGAAAATAATGAAAGATTATGGATTTCAGAGGGAATGGAGAATGTGTCTCACTGGCAACCACAGTCTAACTGCTGGGTGAGAGTTGTTCCAGCTAACTTAGTGCTGCTTCAGTTCTGTCTTAGTTGTTAGGTGTTTACCAGAAAATTTTATTTTCTATGGCTGGTGTAGCTGGGATAATGTTTTAATCAGATATCCATCTAGTGGTCTTATAAATAAAGCATTCATATTACTGTTTGTTTTCATTACATTTTCAAATCCACATGTTTGTTTCTATCATAATTTGAAATGCATGCTTTGATGCTATAGTTATATTAAAGCAAAATTTCTTGAATGCTCCCAGAAGTATCCAGCTAGTTAATGATAGGGACTAATATTAATAACAATGCTGAGTTTTATAAATAGAATTGAATTAAGCATAAATATTAGAGAATAATTAAAAATTAATTTCATATATAACCTACTCCATGATTTTGAGATGAACCCTAACTCTTATCCTCGTAGAATCATATGTGCGGAAACTAAGCTTGAATATTGAAGTGGAAAAAATGCTCAACTACAGATTCCAACAAATGAACTAAATTCATACTATGAAGCTTATTCTTTATCAAAACTGAAGGGAGAGTTTTAAAAATTTATATATACATAGCTACTCATTAGCATACTTGCTACTCTAATGCCCTGTTTCTAAAAGTTTTCTATTGAAAAAATATTTGATATTTGAATAAGACATTTGGCTTGCTAAGAGAACACAGCTATGTAAGATGCAGAACGATTAAAGTAGTATAAAATCAGCTTTGTTTAGAAAATCAAAGACTTACAAAGTAGACGAGTTGTGCTGAGACAAATCATGATTTGACATCTGGAGATATTAATAATCACTTATTGAAACCCAGTCATTATAAATGTTAAATCAAAATAAGTGGTTTGAAAAATACAGTGACAGAAACTGAAGGTGATTTAGCAGTTAAGAGCACATTTTGGTCTCACAGAAGACCAGGGCAGAAATTAGCAGCATGTCCACACTGGTTCATCACCATAAATATCTCCAGTTCCAGTGCCTACAATGTGTCCCTCTGAGCTTCAAGAGCCTCATATACATAAGTATATACATGTGCAAAGGCAAAAAAAAACACCATAAATAATAGGTATAACGCAGTATACTGTGACTACTGAGGAAATACATAAGATGGCAAGTCCTTTAGAAAATATTTCAGTACAGTAAAACACACAGTGAGCAGAATAGGAGCAAAATACTGGCCATCCTAACATAATAATACAAATAATCTGTACAAATATCTAAGATTTAAGTTTTTGTGAAACTGTACACTTGAGACCCAAAAGGATAATTAGAAAAATGAGTACATGACACCAATTCTGCCCCCCACTTGGGGCTGATTTGGAATGAAATGGAATGTACTGGCTCATCCAAAGGTTAAATGTTTTGAACCTTCAGAAGAGAAGTTAGGGAGGCAACTCTGGACTGTTATGTTCATGTCCCCTGCATTCATCCAAAAATTACCATAAATCTGAGACATTTATCCTTCACCCATTGCTACTTCCAATGAAATGTCCCTTTTGCTTGCTCTTTGACAAAAGGAGTTGAATAAAATACTTTTATCCCTAAGGGATTTAAACAATGAACTCCCATCTGGTGTAAAATACAACAGTTACAAGTATTCTGTGCTTAAATTTTGTCTTAATTAGCATTTTAATGTGTATACTTACACTTTGTGCTTTCCTGCTATAGCATGGGGCAATGCGCTTCATCCAAATGTACTCCTAAGGAAGTGATCCATGCCTTTTTTCAATAAAGTTCAACAAGGCCTTTAGAATCCCATTTAAGTCCACATGTGAGTGTTGTTCTAGAATGACAGCAAATGAAACTGCAATTAAGCTGATTGGCAGTGGCACACACCCTTAATCCCAGCAATCGAGAGGCAGAAGTAGGTACATCTCTGTGAGTTCGAGGCCAACCTGGTCTAGAAGAGCTAGTTCCAGAGAAACTACGTCTCGAAAAACCCAAAAAAGAAAGAAGGAAGGAAGGAAGGAAGGAAGGAAAGAAAAAAAGAAAGAAAGAAAGACACAATTAAAACTGTTCATTGAAAAAAAAAATAAAAAAAAAACTGTTCATTGAATCTATTTTACAACTACAATGTTTGTTTGTATAGAATTGATCATTTAGTAATAGACTTAACTATCTTAAGGCTTACGTGTAATTTAATGTGGGAATTGGTTTGATTATGACACCATTTATTATATTTATTCAAAGGTTTACATGGCAAAGATTCCATACTTTCCTGTCAAGTAAGGAATGATTAAAGTAATACTAGTGATTTTATAAAATAATATTGTTTGTATAAAAGAATCCACAGAAATTTCAAATATTGACACTGATAAGCACAACTTGCTTTGTGGTACTGGCTGGCCTCGAACTCACACAGATCTGCCTGCCTCTGCCTCCCAATTGCTAGGATTACAGGTGGGCACCAGCACACCCAAGCATAACAGATACTTTTAAAGTAACTGATGTTTTGTTAATATTTTCTAGTATATTACCACAATATTTTTATTTGAGTGACTTTTACTGTTCTAGACCATAAGCAGTGGTTAGAAAATTCAAAGTACAGTACCTCGGTTAAAGGTGACAGGTACGCATATTCACACCATGAGTTATTAAATGTTCTGCCATGAACCATTTCCCTTCTCATAGTGCAAGCAACTGTGGTGCAAAACCATTCTGCAATGCTATCAATTATTAAGTCACAATGCCGTCTATTCCACAATTGAACTGAAAACCACATAGCTAGTCCTGTGAATAGACTTTTTACAACGGTCTAGATAACAGTATAAATTTATTTCTCAGCCAGCTGCACAATGTCATGTTTCTAAGCATTGCAATGTTTCAACCCTGTCTCAAGTGTCACAAGACTTCTAGTCTTGAATTCACTATAGACTTCACTGGTCATTTAACCAAAAGCAATTTATATTCAATAAAATCCCCATCAAGATACCAACACAATTCCTGTTTTCATTTTATTTTCCTCTCATAGACTATGAACATAGCCTGGGTTTAGAATAAAACCATGTAAGATTTCAGAGGGCTCACAGAGTACTAAGTAAACAGGCATTATGAGTCTCTCTCTCTCTCTCTCTCTCTCTCTCTCTCTCTCTCTCTCTCTTTCTCTCTCTCTCTCCTCTCTCTTGTAAATGTGAGGTAAACAGCCATCTCAAGATTTTACCTCTGTTAATTTACCAATAAAATGCAGTAACCTGTGATTGCAAAACAAATGAACATTTTAACAGGTCAAACAGACAGAACCTTAACAGATAAATAAGTGAAAATAACAGATGTCATGATTAAAATGAACTTAACAGATGTCTATAGAACATTCCACCCAAACACAAAGACTATACTGTCTTCTCAGCACGCCATGGAACCGTCTCTACAATTGACCACATACTCGGTAACAAAGCAAACCTCCACAGATTAAAAAAGAAGAAGAATAGGAGTAACCCCCTGAATCTTATCAGATCACTCGGGAGGCAGAGGCAGGCGGATCTCTGTGAGTTCGAGACCAGTCTGGTCTACAAGAGCTAGTTCCAGGACAGGCTCCAAAGCCACAGAGAAACCCTGTCTTGGAAAAAAAAATAAAATAAAGTTAGAATTTAACAACACTATGCTTAGAAAGCCTACAATCTCATGTAAATTGAACAGTGAACTATTGAACCACTCCTGGGTCAAGGAAAAAATAAACAAATTAAAGACTTCCTAGAATTCAAAAAAATGAAGACACAACACCAGTTACTCAACAACACACCTGAAAGCTCTAGAATAAAAAGAAGACACACCAAGGAAGATTAGAGGACAAAAAATAATCAAATTGAGGGCTTAAATCAATAAAGTAGAAACAAAACAATACAAAGAATCGATGAGACAAAGAGCTGGTTCTTAGATAAAATCAACAAGATAGGTAAACTCTTATCCAAGCTAATCAAAAGGTGGGGAGAAAACATCCAAATTAACAAAATAAGAAATGAAAATGTGGACATAATAAGAGACACTGAGCAAATTCAAGGAATCATTAGGTCATACTATGAAAACCTGTACTCCACAGAACTAAACAGAGAACTCTCAACAGAGGAATCTAAAATGGTTGAAGACACTTAAGGAAATGCTCAACATCCTTAGTCATCAGAAAAATGCAAATCAAAACAACTCTGAGATTCGATTCCATCCTACACTTGTAAGAACGCCCAAGATCAAAATGACTGATGAGGGGCTGGAGAGATGGCTCAGCAGTTAAGAGAACTGCCTGCTCTTCCGAAGGTCCTGAGTTCAATTCCCAGAAACCACATGGTGGCTAACAACCATCTGTAATGAGATTTGGTGCCCTCTTCTGGCCTGAAGGCATACATGCAGACAGAATACTGAGAATACTGTACACATAATAAATAATTAAATCTTAAAAAAAAAAAACACTGATGATAACTTATGCTGGAGATGTTGTGGGTAAAAGGGAACACGTCTGCATTGCTGGTGGGAATGTAAGATGGTGCAGCCCCTTTGGTGATGTGTGATTTCTCAGAAAAGTAGGAAATAACCTTCCTCAAGACCCAGTAATACCACTTTTGGGTATATATCCAAAGGATGCTCAATCGTGCCATAAGGACATGTGCTCAACTATGTTCATAACAGCTTTTTTTTCATATCTAGAACCTGGAAACAATCTAAATGCCCCTTGATCAAAGAATGGATATAAAAAATGTAGTACATTTACACAATGGAGTACTACACAGCAGAAAAAAAAATAACAACAGCTTGAATTTTGCAGGAAAATGAATGGAGCTAGAAAACATTATTCTTAGTGAGGTAACCCAGACATAGAAAGACAATTATTACAAGTACTCATAAGTGGTTTTTAAACATAAAGCAAAGAAGACCAGCCTACAGAATAACCCCAAAGAACTCTGGCAACAATAAGGACACTAATAGAGACTTATATAGATCTCATCTATATAAGAAGTAGAAAAAGACAATATCTCCTGATTAAGTTGGAAGCATAGGGACCTTGGGGGAAGGTTGAAGCAGGGGTGGAAGCAGGGAGGGGAGCAGAGAAATATGTAGAGCTCAATAAAAATCAATAAAAAAACCTATACTCTACAGAAATGGAAAATATAAAAGAAATGGACAATTTTCTTGGTAAATATCACTTACCAAAGTTAAATCAAGACCATATAAACAAATTAAATAGACCTCTAAACTGTAAGGAAATAGAAGCTATCATCAAAAACCTAACCAAAAAAAACAGCAAAAAGCCAATGGTTTTATTGCAGAATTCTACCAAAACTTTCATAAGAGCTAATACCTATACACCTCAAAGTGCCCCACATAAGAAACAGAAGGAACATTGCCAAACTTTTTATGAGGCCACAGTAACCCTGATACTAAAAACACACAATGACAAAAAAGAGAATTACAGACCAATCTCACTCATGAACATAGATTCAAAAATACTCAATAAAATACTGGTAAACCAAATCCAATAACACATAAAAAAGATCATCCACCATGATCAAGTCAGCTTCATCCCAGAGATGCTGGGATGGTTCAACATATGAAAATCTATCAATGTAATCAATTATATAAATAAGCTGAAAGTAAAAACCACATGAGCATCTCATTTGATGCTGAAAAAGCATTCAACAAAATCCAACACTGCTTTATTATAAAGATCTGGGAGAGATCAGGAATACAAGAACATATATAAACATAATAAAAGCAATATGCAATAAGCCAACAGTCAATATCAAATTAAATGGAGAGAAACTCAAAGAGATTCCACTAAAATCAGGAGCAAGACAAGCTGCCCACTCTCTCCTTATTTCTTACACATAGTTCGTAAAGTTCTGCCTAGAGCAATAAACAACAAAAAGGAGAGCAAGAAGATTCAAATTGAAAAAAAAGTCAAGCTTTTGTTCTTTGCAGATGACATGGTAGTATATATAAATGACCTGAAAAACTCTACCAGGGAACTCCTACAGCTGATAAACATCTTCAGTATGCTGGGCAGTGGTGGCACACGCCTTTAATCCCAGCACTCAGGAAGTAGAGGCAGGCAGATCTTTGTGAGTTCTAGGTCAGCATGATCTACAAGAGGTAGTTCCAGGTCAGGCGCCAAAGATACACAGAGAAACCCTGTTTTGAAAAACAAAACCAAAAATTAAAAAATAACATCAGTAATGGGGCAGGATACAAAATCAACTAAAAAAAATCATCAATAGTTTTCCTATACACAAATGATAAAGAAGCTGAGAAAGAAATCAGAGAAACATCACCCTTCACAATAGCCAGAAATAACAAAAAATATCTTGGGATTACACTAACCAAAGAAGTGAAAGACCTATTTGACAAAAACTTTAAATATTTGAAGAAAGAATATGAAGAAGATACAAGAAAATGGAAATATCTCCTGTGCTCTTTGATAGATAGGACCAACATAATAAAATTGCCAATCCTACAAAAAGCATTCTATAGATTCAATACCAACCCCATCAAAATCCCAAAACAATGCTTCACAGAACTTGAAAGAACAATACTCAATTTCATATGGAAAAACAAAAAACCAAGGATAGCCAAAGTAATCATGAACATTAAAGGAACTTCCAGAGGGATCACTCTCCTTGACATCAAGATTTATAACAGAGCTACAGTAATGAAAACAGCATGGTATTGGTATAAGATCAGGGCAGTTTAGTAATGGAATCAAATCAAAGACCCAGATATTAATCCACACACATAGTTACAAAGAAACTAAAATTATACAATGGAAAAAAGAAAGCATCTTCAACAAATGATTCTGGCATAAATGGATGTCAACATGTAGAAGAATAAAAATAGATCCACATCTAGCACCATGCATGAAACTCAAGTCCAAATTGATTAAAGGCCTCAATATAAATATGACCACATTGAATGTGATAAAAGAGAAAGTGGGAAGTACCCTTCAATGCATGGACATAGGAGACCATTTCCTAAATATAACCCCAGTAGCACAGACACTGAGAGTCACAAAAAATAAATGGGACCTCCTGAAACTGAGAAGCTCTGTAAATCAAAGGACATGGTCAATAAGACTAAAAGGCAGCCTACCGAATGGGAAAAGATCTTCACCAACCCCACATCAGACAAAGGACTGATCTCCCAAATATATAAAGCACTCAAGAAACTAGACATCAAAAATTCTAAATAACACAATTAAAAATGGGGTACAGAACTAAACAGAGAATTCTCAACAGAAGACTTTCAAATGACTGAAAGATTCTTAAGGAAATGTTAAACATCCTTAGTCATCAAGGAATTACAAATCAAAACAAATCTGAGATACTATCTTACGCCTATCAGAATGGCTGAGATCAAAAACACCAATGATAGCTTATGCTGGAGAGGATGAGGATCAAGGGGTGTGCACTCCACCACTGCTTGTTGGAATGCAAACTTGTACAGCCACTTTGGAAATCAACCTACCAGAAAATTGTGAATCAACCTACCTCACATTCAGTGATACCATTCTTGGCCATATATTCAAAAGATGTTCAATCATACTACAAAGATATGTGTTCAACTGTGTTCATAGCAGCATTGTTTGTAATAGCTAGAACTTGGGAACAAAGTTAGATGCCCTCAACCAAAGAATGGCTAAAGAAAATACATTACATTTACTCATTAGAGCACTACTCAGTGGTAAAAAAACAATTATGTCTTCAAATTTGCATGCAAATGGATGTAACTAGAAATCACTATTCTGCATGAGATAATCTAGACCCAAAAAGATGGATATGGTATGTACTCACTCATAAGTGGATATTAGCTATAAACAAATGATATTGAGCTATAGTCTATGATTGTAGAGAAGTTAGGAACTATGATGACCCTTAAGAAAGACATATGTAGATCCACTTGGAAAGTAAATACAGAGAAGATCGCCAGACAAAATTGGGAACATGGATGTGGGGGAAGAAGAGACAGTGGAAGGGGAATAGGAGGGGAGACGGTGAAGGGGAAGGAGAAATTGAGGGAATAGGACAGTAGAGATGGAAGAAGATAGGTATGAGAGCAAGGAAAGATATTTCTTGATTGAGGGAGCTATTATTAGATGAGGAAGAAACCTGGCTCTAGAAAAATTCCCAAGAATTCAAAAGGATGACCCCAGCTAAGACCCTAAGTAATAAAGAAGAGGAGGCCCAATCTTGACTTGTCCTGTAGTCAGAATGATGCATATCTTAAATATCGCCATAGAACCTTAATCCAGGAACTGATGAAAACAGAGGCAGAGATCCACATTGGAGCACTGGAATAAGCTCTTGAAGTCCAGTGGAAGAGTGGGAGGAATGAGAATATTAGCAAAGAGGTCAAGACCATGATGGGTACACCCACTGAAACAGTCTATCTGAGCTAATGGGAGCTCACCAACACCATCTGGATTGGGAAGAAACAAGCATAGGATCAATCTAGTCCCTTTGAATGTGGCTGTCATGTCTAGGGGAAGACTAAGGAATCACTGGCAGTGGCACCAGGATTTATTCTTACTGCTTATACTTGCATTTTGTGAACCTATTCTTCTTGGATGAATACCATGCTCAGCCTAGATGTAGTAGGGAGGGCCTTGGACCTTCCCCAAAAGTAAATGTGCCTTACCTTCTCTAAGGAGTAGATAGACGTGGGATGGAGGATATGTGGAGGGAATGGGAGGACGGGAAGGAATGGGAACTTGGATTGGTATGTATAATGAAAAAAGATGGATTTTTTCTTTTAAAATGTTTTTAAAAAGGTGGCGGAGGCACCGGCAGGCAGACCTAGGCGGCAGAATACCGGCGCGCAGGCAGGCCCGGGCGGCGGAGGCACCGGCAGGCAGGCCTAGGCGGCGGAAGCACCGGCGCGCAGGCAGACCCAGGTGGCGGAGACACCGGCAGGCAGGCCTAGGCGGCGGAGGCACCGGCAGGCAGGCAAGTCCGGGCAGCGGAGACTCCGGAGCGCAGGCAGGCCCGGGGTGCGGAGGCACCGGCAGGCAGGCCCATGCGGCGGAAGCATTGGCACCCAGGCAGGCCCAGGCGGCGGAGACACCGGCAGGCAGGCCTAGGCGGCGGAGGCACCGGCGGGCAGGCGGGCCCAGGCGGTGGAGGCACCGGCAGGCAGGCCCAGATGCCGGAGGCACCAGCAGGCAGGCCTAGGCGGCGGAAGCACCAGCGCGCAGGCAGGCCCGGGTGGCGGAGGCACCGGCAGGCAGGCAAGTCTGGGCGGCGGAGGCACCGGCGGGCAGGCGGGCCCAGGCGGCGTAGGCACTGGATGCAGGATAGTGCGGGCAAGAAACAGTGAAGCCCGCACTGAGAGCAGATTGCCCGCTACAATTAAATCAAACCCATTAGATAGCATCGATAAGAGGAGATGGGCAGACGCCAAGGCAAGAATTCACCCAACAATCTGAAAAACAACATGAAAACACCAGAACCCAATGATCTTACAACACAAGGACTTGAACACCCTAACACAGGAGAAGAGGAAAAAACTGACTTTTTGAAAGCAATAGAGTCCCTTAAACAACATGTAAAAAACGCCCTCATAGAAATGGTTGAGAAGTATAACAAAAAGTTTGAAGAAATGAGTAAATACGTAAATGATACCCTGGGAAGCCAAGAAAAAACGATCAAACAGGTAATGGAAACAGTCCAAGAATTGAAAACTGAAATGGAAGCAAGGAAGAAAACACAAACTGAGGACCAGTTGGATATGGCAAATATAGGCCAACGAGCAGAGACTACAGAAACAAGCATAATCAATAGAATACAAGAGATAGAAGAAAGAATCTCAGATTCTGAAGACACCATAGAGAAAATAAATGGACTGATCAAAGAAAACACCAAAACCAACAAATTCTCATCACAAAACATTCAGGAAATATGGGACACAATAAAAAGACCAAACCTAAGAATAATAGGGATAGAAGAAGGAGAAGAGGCACAGCTCAAAGTTCCAGAAAATATTTTTAACAAAATTATGGAAGAAAACTTTCCCAACATAAAGAAAGATATTCCTTTGAATATTCAAGAAGCATACAGAACACCAAACAGACTGGATCAAAAAAAAAAATCCCCTCGCCATATAATAATCAAAACACAAAATATACAGATTAAAGAAAAAATATTAAGAGCTGCAAAGGAAAAAGGTCAAGTAACTTATAAAGGTAAACCGATCAGACTTACACCTGACTTCTCTATGGAAACCATGAAAGCCAGAAGGTCCTGGATAGAGGTACTACAGAAACTAAGAGAGCATGGATGCAAACCCAAACTACTATACCCAGCCAAGCTACCGTTCACTATCAATGGAGAAAACAAGACATTCCAGGATAAGAACAAATTTAAACAATACGTTGCCACAACTCCAGCCCTACAGAAAGTAATAGAAGGAAAATCACAACCCAAGGAATCCAACATTGCCAACACTGCCTACAATAAACCAGGCATCTAGTGACCCTTCAACAGCACAACTCAAAGAAGGGAGACACACAAACTCTTCTACCAAAAGCAATAAGAATAACCAGAGTTAACAACCACTGGTCATTAATATCACTTAATATTAATGGTCTCAATTCACCAATAAAAAGGCACAGGCTAAGAGATTGGATACGAAAACAGGATCCAACAGTCTGCTGTTTGCAAGAAACTCATCTCAACCACAAAGACAGGCATCTACTCAGAGTAAAGGGTTGGGAAAATGTTTTTCAAGCAAATGGTCCTAAGAAAAAAGCAGGTGTGGCCATACTAATTTCTAACAAAACTGACTTCAAACTAAAATCAATCAGAAGAGATCAAGAGGGACACTTTAAACTCATAACAGGAACAATTCAACAGGATGAAGTCTCAATCCTGAATATCTATGCCCGTAATATAAAAGCACCCACTTATGTAAAAGAAATATTGCTAAAACTCAAGGCAGACATCAAATCACACACACTAGTAGTACGAGACTTCAACACACCACTCTCACCAATGGACAAGTCAATCAGACAGAAAACTAATAGAGAATTAAGAGAATTGTTGGAGGTAATAAATCAAATGGACTTAACAGACATCTATAGAACACTCCACCCAAAAAGGAAAGAATACACCTTCTCTGCAGCTCATGGAACCTTCTCGAAAATTGACCACATACTTGGAAACAAAGGAAACCTCCACAGATACAAAAAAAATCAGTGTCCACCTGTGTCTTATCAGATCACCACGGATGAAAGTTAGAAGGCATCAACAATGCTACCCCTAGAAAGCTGACAAACTCATGGAAACTGAACAGTCAACTACTGAACCACACCTGGGTCAAGGAAGAAATTAAGAAAGAAATTAAAGTCTTCCTTGAATTTAATGAAAACAAAGAGACAACATACTCAAACCTATGGGACACGATGAAAGCAGTGCTAAGAAGAAAATTCATAGCACTAAGTGCCCACTTAAAGAAAACAAAAAAAACATACATTGGGGACTTAACAGCACACCTGAAAGCTCTAGAAAAAAAAGAAGCAGACGCGCCCAGGAGGAGTAGAAGACTGGAAATAATCAAACTGAGGGCAGAAATCAACAAAATAGAAACACAGAAAACAGTCCAAAGAATCAATGAAACAAAAAGCTGGTTCTTGGAGAAAATCAACAAGATTGACAAACCCCTATCCAAACTAATTAAACGACAGAGAGAGAACACGCAAATAAATAAGATCAGAAATGAAAAGGGGGACATAACCACAGACACAGAGGAAATTCAGAGAATCTTTAGATCTTACTACAAAAGCCTGTATGCCACAAAACTGGAAAATGCAAAAGAAATGGACACTTTATTAGATAAGTACCATATACCAAACCTAAACCAAGACCAGGTGAACGATCTAAATAGACCTGTTAGTCGCGAAGAATTAGAAACAGTTATCAAAAATCTCCCTTCCAAAAAAAGCCCAGGACCAGATGGTTTCAATGCAGAATTCTACCAGAACTTCCAAGAAGAGCTAATACCTATACTCCTTAATGTATTTCACAATATAGAAACAGAAGAGTCATCGCCAAATTCCTTTTATGAAGCTACAGTTACCCTGATACCAAAACCACACAAAGACTCAACCAAGAAAGAGAATTACAGGCCTATCTCACTCATGAACATCGACGCAAAAATTCTCAATAAAATACTGGCAAACCGAATCCAAGAATGCATTAGAAAAATTATCCATTATGATCAAGTAGGCTTCATTCCAGAGATGCAGGGCTGGTTCAACATACACAAATCTATCAATGTAATCAACCATATAAATAAATTGAAAGAAAAAACCATATGATCATTTCATTAGATGCTGAAAAAGCATTCGACAAAATTCAACACCCCTTTATGATAAAGGTCTTGGAGAGATTAGGGATACAAGGGTCATACCTAAATATAATAAAAGCTATTTACAGCAAGCCGACAGCTAACATTAAATTAAATGGAAAAAAACTCAAAGCCATCCCACTAAAATCAGGAACATGACAAGGATGTCCACTCTCTCCATACCTCTTCAATATAGTGCTTGAAGTTCTAGCAATAGCAATAAGACAACATAAGGGGATCAAGGAGATCCATATTGGAAAGGAAGAAGTTAAGCTTTCATTATTTGCAGATGATATGATAGTATACATAAGCGACCCCAAAAACTCTACCAAAGAACTCCTACAGCTGATAAACACCTTTGGTAATATGGCTGTTTACAAAATCAACTCCAAAAAATCAGTTGCCTTCCTATACACTAAGGATAAGGAAGCAGAGAGGGAAATCAGAGAAGCATCACCTTTCACGGTAGCCACAAATAGCATAAAATATCTTGGGGTAACTCTGACCAAGGAAGTGAAAGATCTATTTGGCAAGAACTTTAAGTCTTTGAAGAAAGAAATTGAAGAGGACACCAAAAAATGGAAGGACCTCCCTTGGTCTTGGATTGGGAGGATCAACATAGTAAAAATGGCAATTCTACCAAAAGCAATCTATAGATTCAATGCAATCCCCATCAAAATCCCATCAAAATTCTTCACAGATCTGGAGAAGACAATAATCAACTTTATATGGAAAAACAAAAAACCCAGGATAGCCAAAACAATCTTATACAATAAAGGATCGTCTGGAGGCATTACCATCCCTGACTTCAAACTCTATTACAGAGCTACAGTACTGAAAACAGCTTGGTACTGGCATAAAAACAGAGAAGTCGACCAATGGAATAGAATAGAAGACCCTGACTTTAGCCCACAAACCTATGAACACCTGATTTTCGATAAAGGAGCTAAAAGTATACAATGGAAAAAAGAGAGCATCTTCAACAAATTGTGCTGGCAAAACTGGATGTCAATCTGTAGAAGAATGAAAATAGATCCGTATCTATCACCATGCACAAAACTCAAGTCCAAATGGATTAAAGACCTCAATATCAGTCCAAACACACTGAACCTGATAGAAGAGAAAGTGGGAAGTACTCTACAACACATGGGCACAGGAGAACACTTCCTACGTATAACCCCAGCAGCACAAACACTAAGGACATCATTGAATAAATGGGACCTCCTGAGACTGAGAAGCTTCTGTAAAGCAAAGGACACTGTCACTAAGACAGAAAGGCAACCCACTGACTGGGAGAAGATCTTCACCAACCCCGCAACTGACAAAGGTCTGATATCCAAAATATACAAAGAACTGAAGAAATTAGACCATAAAAGGTTAATCAATCCAATTATAAAATGGGGCACTGAGCTGAACAGAGACTTTTCAACAGAAGAAGTTCAAATGGCCAAAAGACACTTAATATCGTGCTCAACTTCCTTAGCAATCAGGGAAATGCAAATCAAGACAACATTAAGATACCATCTTACACCTGTCAGAATGGCTAAAATCAAAAATACCAATGATAGCCTCTGCTGGAGAGGTTGTGGAGAAAGGGGCACACTCATCCATTGCTGGTGGGAATGCAAACTTGTGCAACCACTTTGGAAAGCAGTGTGGCGGTTTCTCAGGAAAGTCGGGTTCAACCTACCTCTCGACCCAGCAATACCACTATTGAGAATATACCCAAGAGATGCCCTAACATACAACAAAAGTATATGCTCAACTATGTTCATAGCAGCATTGTTTGTAATAGCCAGAACCTGGAAACAACCTAGATGCCCTTCAATGGAAGAATGGATGAAGAAAGTATGGAATATATACATATTAGAGTACTACTCAGCAGTAAAAAACAATGACTTCTTGATTTTGCATACAAATGGACAGAAATTGAAAACACTATCCTGAGTGAGTTAGGCCAGACCCAAAAATAGGAACATGGGATGTACTCACTCATATTTGGTTTCTAGCCATAAATAAAGGACATTGAGACTATAATTTGTGATTCTAGAGAAGCAAAAATAAGGTGAACCCAAAGAAAAACATATAAGCATCCTCCTGAATATTAACCTTCATCAGGCGATGAAAGAAGACAGAGACCAACATTAGAGCACTGGACTGAAGTCTCACGATCCAAAGGAGGAGCAGAAGGAGAGAGAGCACGAGCAAGGAACTCAGGACCGCGAGGGGTGCACCCACACATTGAGGCAATGGGGATGTTCTATTGGGAACTCACCAAGGCCAGCTGCCCGGGGTCTGAAAAAGCATGGGACAAAACCGGTATCGCTGAACATAATGGACAGTGAGGACTACTGAGAACTGAAGAACAATGGCAATGGGTTCTTGATCCTATTGCACGTAATGGCTTTGTGGGAGCCTACGTAGTTTGGATGCTCACCTTACTAGACCTGGATGGAGGTGGGTGGTCCTTGGACCTCCCACAGGGCAGGAAAACCTACTTGCTCTTTGGGCTGAGGAGTGAGGAAGACTTGATTCGGGGTGGGGGGGAATGGGAGGTGGTGGCGGGGAAGAGTCAGAAATCTTTAACAATTAAATTAATTAAGTCGGGCGGTGGTGGCGCACACCTTTAATCCCAGCACTAGGGAGGCAGAGGCAGGTGGATCTCTGTGAGTTCGAGACCAGCCTGGTCTACAAGAGCTAGTGCCAGGACAGGCTCCAAAACCACAGAGAAACCCTGTCTCGAAAAAGCAAAAAAAAAAAAAAATTAAATTAATTAATTAATTAATAAAAAAAGAATGATAATAAAAAAAGAATTTTAAAAATCAGAATTTTAAGAGATTAAAGGTGCACCTGTGTATTCTCGTGCAGTCACAGGATTCTTTTAGTCAGAAAGGCGTGATAAAAGGTAAGACTTAAAAGCAGTGATAAAGGAAATAATTGGATACATTTTAAGTTGTTGTTTACATTTAGCATAAATATAAGTATGAAAATCAAAAAAAATGTTTTAAAAAATCGTATTGAGTGAGGTAACCCAGATCCATAAAGACAGATATCATATGTACTCATGCATATGTTGGTTTTAGACATAAAGCAAAAAAAAAAGTAATTCACAATCCCAGACAACAGAGGACCCTAAGAGAGACATACATGGATCTATGGGAAGTAGAATAAGATAGTATCTCTTGGGTAAACTGGAGCATGAGGTCCATGGGAGAGGGTATAATTGGAGGGGAGAGAAAGGGAGGGGAGCAGAGAAAATATATAGCTCAATTAAAATAAAAATAATAAATTAATAAATGTGTTTTTATTTCATTTTTTTAGACTTAACAGTACAAATTCTTTTCTAAGGAGACTCAAGCATAAACAGAACAGCAGTGTTTCTGTATGTTAAAAACTGAACTTCCAGTGTGACCCACAACTGGCATATTCTCCATCTCCCATCTATTTCAGACACACATCAGCACACACACCAGCACACACACCAGCACACACACCAGCATCTGTAGGCAAACATTCAGGAGAGAATATTTAGCCATGTGAAATTGGTCACTCGGAATTTTCTCAGCTATTTAATTTTGTTTTTGCTGTTGTCGGGTTTACAGTTCTCAATCACCAGGAAAACCATTCTGAATATTCTAATATCTCCTTTCTCATGATGGATTCCTTTCCATTTTAATGTGTCCCAAGAAAAACAGTAAGCTTTACAATAAAAATTCACTTCAATACTTTAGTCATCCTATGAAGCACACACCCACAAAATGATTCCATTGTAAAAACGTGTTTTATTTTAGTTGCACAACCTCTTTTCTCTTCTGAATAAGAAAGTCACATTTAATTTTTCTTTCACCTTCCTAAAGACTGTTAGTAGACATCTAATCCTATGATGCAATGCAAGCCCCTGTTTGACAGCGGCAATGTTTCATGTAAATAATAAGGCAAATGTATTGGTTCCAAAAGCACCTTCATAGTTTTAATTGATAATTTGTACATGTTTTTCTGGTCTTATCAATTTCTTTCCAGGCCATTTAAGCTTGTCTTGAAGATTCCATTTTCCTGTCCTTGGCTAAGTCAGAATTATATTTCTGGTGTGTTGGCTGTTCATTCTTAAGCAGTGTTATTTTGAAAAGAACTCTGCTCACATGTTATTGTGGAGTGTTCTTTCCAGGAATACAAAAGAAAACAAACAGAAAATGAAAACTGATATAGACTTTATTTTTCTTCTTTTTGTTAATTACCTCAATCTTATAATAAATGTGTAACAGAAAAACTCATTAATTTTCAGTTGCTTCTTGCTTTTTAAAGTGAGTAGTGAGCAGAACTCTCTGACAGCTTCATGTGCCTCCCACACCCATTAAAAGAAGGGGTCCCCAAAATATGTCGGCACTAAGCTACAATGCCCAGAGTGGAAGGAATCCTTTTCCCAGGGAAGCACTAAGTGGTCATCCAAAACCAAAGGGGCAGCCCGGAAAACATCCACAGAAGAAAAACATTCTATAGACTGAGAAGGCTATGGCTGTATAATTTTATGTGTGTAAATACATACATGCGTCAGCAACGAAGGGAAGCTAGGCCATGAAAATGAAAGTGCTCAAGGAGGGACATGGGGGCATTTAGAGGGAAGGCAGGGGAGAAATGACATGATTATATTCTAATCCAGAAATATTATTAAAGAAAGAAAATGTTTATGTCCTGAACTTCTGGGTTCAGAAGACTGATTTCTAAATAGCTTGAAATATGAGGTCCTGATGATGTTGCCCTAGTAAATGAGTTAACAAATATTAAAAGGGAAGATAATCATAAGGTCCACAGACCGATAGAGGGTAAGTTTAGCAAGGAGGGCTTAAGGGGTAGACACAACGACCTCCATTGGGAGGGGAAATAGAATAAATTTCCCTAGTCGGCTGGGGTTGGTGGGTTTGGAAACAGAAGGGAAAAAGCGGGGGGGGGGTAGAAAATACTAGGAGGAAGGATTGGAATTGGATGGGATTTCTTGGGGGGCAGAAAGAGAAGGAAAGGATATTGGCATAGGAACTGGGAGGAGAAGAGAGGGAGGCAACATTGGTTGGGATGTAAGAACAAAAACATAAATAAATAATAACAACAACAATAACCAAAAAAGAAAGATGGAAGGAAGGAAGGAAGGAGGGAAAGAAAGACAGACTGGCTTACACACGTAATTGGAAAAAGAGGTTACAGACTGGCTCTGGGTATATGCACATCTCTACTCAAGATCTGTATGCAATCACTAGGTACCAGAAAATCCAATGAAACTGTGATACTTACAGACATAAAATATACTTTTGACCACTGGCTCAGATCACTACCACAGGATTGTACACCCTTATGACAGCCTGTATCACTTTAGGAGTAAGCCTCCACGGCTGTAATCTCTCCTCTTATTTTAGAACAGCAGCCCAAGTACTCAGTTTTCAGGGGGAAATGATCACCATACCCCTTTCTAAGGTTCAGGGGTGATGGAGGAAGAAGGAGCATGGAGGCACTGAGAGTTGGAGGGTGGGAAACTGGCTCCAGGACTGGTACTCTAACCTGTGTTTACTGTGGAGCAGCAGTTGCCATGGGGACCACCCAGAAACCCTTACTCAGAGGAGGCAATGTTGTAAGCATCAACACACAGTATGTCAAACGGCCAGAGTAAGGGAAAGCTGTCACCATGTCCTGCAGGTAGCAGGGGCATGGTCCTACACTCAGGAAGCCTCCTAGAGGGATGCCTCATCCTCATAAAAATGCTGTACTCTTTTATGCCTCTGCCAATTGCTAGCCCTGATAAAACAATCAAGACTGTCGAGTCAGAGCAGATACCCAAGTCACCACCACACTGGAAGCAAACTAACTGGAGAACCAGAGTCATCCTTTAAGCTGCTGGTACCATTACAATTTGAAGACAAGATTTACATGAATTCATAATCATACAGCAACACCGTGATAAAGCACACAGAGATCCGTTAAAACTGAACCTCTTCACAGCAAGAGCAAAAATCAGTCTCCCCTTACAGAATGTCAAATGCTGTCAGGTGCAAATCTTTAGAATGCAGCTTGGTTTCTTTGCATAAAATATGGCCACCATGGTACTTTAAATGGCAGGGGCCCAATTATCCTAGGCTGCTCTCTAGTACCCAGTTCCTACAGAACAAACTGCAACACACCTTGGTACAGGCACAAATCAAAACCTATGTGTAACCAATGGCCTGATTTTAGTGAGGATGAGTTTCACTGAGTCACAGGCCACACTGTTCAGAATACACCAACTTGGGTAAATGGCTGCATGTAACCAATTGAGTTATTTCTTCCATATTTACCTTTTCTTCTGCGGTCTGAACCCTTTCTATTTAGAACACACCCAGATTCGTCAATTTTCCTTTTTAACACTTAAAGAACAGCACAGGGACCAAGCAGCTCGACACCCTGGGAACTGACTTTCCCCACAAACCACAGGTGTGGAGCCCATCTCACTCAGGCAGCAACATTATTTTCAGTTTCAAAAAGAAGGAAAAATGCATTTAAAAAAAACTGCAGGCGGGGCTTACTATGAGAAATCCTACTCCTTAGACAATGTCTTACACAGTGTAAGATTGATGTATTTGACTCTACGGTTTGACATGAGCCATGAAGACAGTCTGTCCCATCAAACGGGATTAATTAGCCTAACGTGGGGGAGCACCCCCCGTAAATGGGAAGGCAGTACTTACAAGGGCTCCTTGCATCTGAACTCTAAGAGGAGAGGTCATCCTGGAACGAGGCGTAGAGCTGATAAGCAACTGGTCCCAGATACCTGAAAACACACACACTATTTACCTCATAAATACGGCTGAGCCAGTGCAACTCAGTGATGGGATAACACTAGCACTTCAGAAGAGTGAGAGGGGACCATCAGTAACATTTACTGGGGCTGTCTTCAATCTGGACCATTCCATACCCTGACGGAGAAGGGACAAACACACTCTCTGCAGCATTGTGATTCTTTATGTACATCCATCTCCCACTGTTGAGTCCACCTCACTCACCTCCATTACTCATCTGTAACAAAGGTACATCAGGTCCCACCTTCTGAATTAATAGTAACAATAATAAATAATAAGCTGGCACAGTGGGCCAGACCTGTAAACCTGGCACTCAGAAGACAGGCAGGCGAGTCTCTGCGCTCTAGGAGAGCCAGGACCACACAGTGAAACCTTTTTAGCACTAGCTGCTCTTGCAGAGCACCAGGGATTGATTCCTGGAACCCACATGGTAGCTCACAATTGGTCTGCAACCTCAGTTCCAGAGGATCAGACACCTTGGGACCTCTTTGGGCATCAGGCATGCACAATACACATAAAAGCTTAGACAAAAAAAAAAGTTAACAAAATGTGGACCTGTAATGATAGTCTTCACAGAGTTTATTAGGTAGGTTAAGAAAATCAGAAATGCCAGGAGGTAGTGGATCATGCCTAATATGCAGAGGCAGGTGGATTTCTCTATTCAAGGCCAGCCTGGTCTATAGAACAAGTTCCAGGACAGACAGAACTACAGAGTAACATTGTCTCATGACACCAAAAAGAAAAAAAGGCAGAAAATTGGGCCAAAGGAAAGGGTTTTATGGGCACAGGCACTTGCATGCCAAACCTGAAGACCTTAGTTCTACCCACTGACTACATGGAAGGAGAGAACAGCCACCTCTCTACATATGCCTGTGTACATAGTATACACAGAGAGAACCGGAAACGGTTGTAAGGTATGCAGGATTGGGCAAATTACTGAACCACACTGAGCATGTCTCTTCTTTTATACAACATACCTGTTTGCAAGAAGTCATTCTATCTGAAGAAAAATTAAAATACCCTTGGGAGAATTTTGTCCCTGCTGCACCTTTCAGCATACCCACTCCAAAGAAACCTACTGTCCAGCACATATGATCTTTAACACTGGACACTGAACACTCAAGCCTTTGGCTGCTATTCCATTCATACACAGAAAAATCTTTCCTTTCTAAGTCAAAACTCCTGTCACCATCAATATACGAATGATCCAATAGCCTCTGAGTGCTCTTAAAGCCTAGTGGGTTTGTTTGTTTTGGTGTTTGAAGACAGGGTTTCTCTGTGTAACAGCTCTCTCTGTCCTGGAACTTGCTTTGTAGACCAGGCTGCCCTCCAACTCACCTGCCTCTGCCTCTGCCTCTAGAGTACTGGGATTACAGGCATGCTCCATCACTGCATCCCCAACTCCTTCGGTGTCACTGGTTTCGTAGCATCCCTGATATAATCTGCATCCAGGGCATCGCAGCAACCACTACGTGGTCAGCATTCTGGGCTTTTACAGCATCCTCAACACTGTCAGTGTCCAGGACTTCACAGCATCCCCAACAAGGTCAGTGTCCTTGACTTAGCAGCATCCTCTGTCCTGCTACCTGGCTGCATCTCCAGCCCAATCCTCTCTCTGCCACCACTTAGCTCTGGAACCCTCGCTCTCCATAGTCAGCAGCTCCCTGGACACCAAGACAGGCACGCAGTCCCCAGGAAATGACGAAGTTGTGGGAAGAGACAGGAGTTAGTTAGCTTTGGAGATCCTCACTTCTAAAGCAGCAGGAGAGAAGTGAACCCAGGTGGAGGAAGACGCGGGGGCGGGGGGCGGGACCAAGGCACAATTGGTGGAAACTCTGAGGTGGGCGGTGACAATGGGGGAGGGGGAGAATCTCGTGCAGTGGGCATGGCTGAAACCTGGGTTAACTGAGGAGAGATGCAGGGGTGGACACAGGGTGGGCGGAACACTGCAGAAGTTCACCTGGGGACCTAGTCCGCCCCCACGGGGATCCAGCACAAAGGTCTCCCTTGTTATTGATGGAAAAGTGTCCATGAGGGCCTTGGTTTAACAAACAAATTCAAGATGAAGAATGTCCTGTGAGGACTTCGTGGTTCTATTTTTGTTCTTGTTTGGGGAGGTTTCTATAGTCTTGGGTTTGTGGCAATCCTGCTTGTCTCCACAATTCCGGAATTATAAGTGAGAACCACCACACCAAACTTCTCTATCAAGTTGTGTGTGTGTGTGTATAATACGTGTATATGATATATACATACACGCACACACACATATACACACAACCTCAAGACTACAGAAAGAACAACAGTAGAATCACAAAGGCCTCACAGGACATTCTTCATCTTGAGTTTGTTTTGCTAAACCAAGCCCCTCATGAACTCTTCCAGCAATAACAAGGGAGACCTTTGTGTTGGATCCCTGTGGGGGTGGACTAGGCCCCCAGGAGAGCTTCTGAAGTGTTCCGCCCACGCTGTAGCCTCTTCTACCCCCGCATCCGGCCTCAGCTAACCCAGTTTTCAAACCTGCCCCCTGCAAGAGCTTTCCGAATTTCTCAGGAAATTCGGGATCAACCTACCCCAAGATCCAGTAATACCACTATTGGGAATATACCCAAGAGATGCCACATCAAATGACAAAAGTATCTCTTCAACTATGTTCATAGCAGCATTGTTTGTAATAGCCAAAACCTGGAAACAACCTAGATGCCCTTCAATGGAGGAATGGATGAAGAAAGTGTGGAATATATACATATTAGAGTACTACTCAGCGGTAAAAAACAATGACTTCTCGAATTTGGCGTGCAAATGGATGGAGATAGAAAACACTATCCTGAGTGAGGTATCCCAGACCCAAAAAGAGGAACATGGGATGTACTCACTCATAATCGGTTTCTAGCCATAAATAAAGGACATTGAGCATATAATTTGTGATCCTAGAGAAGATAAATAAGAAAGTGAACCCAAAGAAAATCGTATAGTCATCCGCCTGGAGAGGGGAAGTAGACAAGATTGCAGGGCAAAAACTGGGAACTTGCGGGTGAGGTGGCATGGGGCAAAGGGGAAATGGGATGAGAAACATGAGAAGGGGAGGATGGGAGGAGCTCGGGGGATTGGGATGGTTGGGATATAGGAAGGGTGGATACGGGAGCAGCGAAGTATATATCCTAACTAAGGGAACCATCTTAGGGTTGGCAAGAGACTTGACTCTAGAGGGGTTCGCAGGTGTCCAGGGAGATGTCCCCAGCTGGTACCTTGGGCAACTGAGGAGAGGGAACCTGAAATGACCCTATCCTATACTGATGAATGTCTTACATATCACCTTAGAACCTTCATCTGGCGATGGATCGAGGTGGAGACAGAGACTCAATTTGGAGCAACGGTCTGAGCTCTTAAGGTCCAAATGAGGAGCAGAAGGAGGGAGAACATGAGCAAGGAAATCAGGACCACGAGGGATGCACCCACCCACTGTGACAGTGGATCCGATTTACTGGGAGCCCACCAAGGCCAGCTGGGATGGGACTGAATAAGCATGGGTTGAAACTGGACTCTCTGAGCATGGCGGACAATGAAGGCTGATGAGAAGCCAAGGACAATGGCACTAGGTTTCGATCCTAATACATGAACTGGCTTTGTGGGAGCTTAGCTTGTTTAGACGCTCACCTTCCTGGACGTAGATAGAAGACCTTCGTCTTCCCGCAGGGCAGAGAATTTGGACTGCTCTTCAGTATCGAAAGGGAGGGGGAATGGTGTGGGGGGTGGAGAAGAGGAGTGGGGATAGGGGGAGGGGAGTGGGGGGAGGGGGCAATATTTGGGAGGAGGGGAGGGAAATGGGAAACGGGAAGCAGGTGGAAATATTAATAAAAAAAATAAAAAAAATAAAAAAAAACTGTTCACTGAATCTATTTTACAGCTTTAATGTTTGTTTGTATAGAATTGATCATTTAGTGATAGACATAACTATCTTAAGGCTTACGTGTAATTTAATGTGGGAAATGGTTTGATTATGACACCATTTATTATATTTATTCAAAGGTTTACATGGCAAAGATTCCATACTTTCCTGTCAAGTAAGGAATGATTAAAGTAATACTAGTGATTTTATAAAATAATATTGTTTGTATAAAAGAATCCACAGAAATTTAGGAGGGACATGGGGGCATTTAGAGGGAAGGCAGGGGAGAAATGACATGATTATATTCTAATCCAGAAATATTATTAAAGAAAGAAAATGTTTATGTCCTGAACTTCTGGGTTCAGAAGACTGATTTCTAAATAGCTTGAAATATGAGGTCCTGATGATGTTGCCCTAGTAAATGAGTTAACAAATATTAAAAGGGAAGATAATCATAAGGTCCACAGACCGATAGAGGGTAAGTTTAGCAAGGAGGGCTTAAGGGGTAGACACAACGACCTCCATTGGGAGGGGAAATAGAATAAATTTCCCTAGTCGGCTGGGGTTGGTGGGTTTGGAAACAGAAGGGAAAAAGCGGGGGGGGGGGTAGAAAATACTAGGAGGAAGGATTGGAATTGGATGGGATTTCTTGGGGGGCAGAAAGAGAAGGAAAGGATATTGGCATAGGAACTGGGAGGAGAAGAGAGGGAGGCAACATTGGTTGGGATGTAAGAACAAAAACATAAATAAATAATAACAACAACAATAACCAAAAAAGAAAGAAGGAAGGAAGGAAGGAGGGAAAGAAAGACAGACTGGCTTACACACGTAATTGGAAAAAGAGGTTACAGACTGGCTCTGGGTATATGCGCATCTCTACTCAAGATCTGTATGCAATCACTAGGTACCAGAAAATCCAATGAAACTGTGATACTTACAGACATAAAATATACTTTTGACCACTGGCTCAGATCACTACCACAGGATTGTACACCCTTATGACAGCCTGTATCACTTTAGGAGTAAGCCTCCACGGCTGTAATCTCTCCTCTTATTTTAGAACAGCAGCCCAAGTACTCAGTTTTCAGGGGGAAATGATCACCATACCCCTTTCTAAGGTTCAGGGGTGATGGAGGAAGAAGGAGCATGGAGGCACTGAGAGTTGGAGGGTGGGAAACTGGCTCCAGGACTGGTACTCTAACCTGTGTTTACTGTGGAGCAGCAGTTGCCATGGGGACCACCCAGAAACCCTTACTCAGAGGAGGCAATGTTGTAAGCATCAACACACAGTATGTCAAACGGCCAGAGTAAGGGAAAGCTGTCACCATGTCCTGCAGGTAGCAGGGGCGTGGTCCTACACTCAGGAAGCCTCCTAGAGGGATGCCTCATCCTCATAAAAATGCTGTACTCTTTTATGCCTCTGCCACTTGCTAGCCCTGATAAAACAATCAAGACTGTCGAGTCAGAGCAGATACCCAAGTCACCACCACACTGGAAGCAAACTAACTGGAGAACCAGAGTCATCCTTTAAGCTGCTGGTACCATTACAATTTGAAGACAAGATTTACATGAATTCATAATCATACAGCAACACAGTGATAAAGCACACAGAGATCCGTTAAAACTGAACCTCTTTACAGCAAGAGCAAAAATCAGTCTCCCCTTACAGAATGTCAAATGCTGTCAGGTGCAAATCTTTAGAATGCAGCTTGGTTTCTTTGCATAAAATATGGCCACCATGGTACTTTAAATGGCAGGGGCCCAATTATCCTAGGCTGCTCTCTAGTACCCAGTTCCTACAGAACAAACTGCAACACACCTTGGTACAGGCACAAATCAAAACCTATGTGTAACCAATGGCCTGATTTTAGTGAGGATGAGTTTCACTGTGTCACAGGCCACACTGTTCAGAATACACCAACTTGGGTAAATGGCTGCATGTAACCAATTGAGTTATTTCTTCCGTATTTACCTTTTCTTCTGCGGTCTGAACCCTTTCTATTTAGAACACACCCAGATTCGTCAATTTACCTTTTTAACACTTAAAGAACAGCACAGGGACCAAGCAGCTCGACACCCTGGGAACTGACTTTCCCCACAAACCACAGGTGTGGAGCCCATCTCACTCAGGCAGCAACATTATTTTCAGTTTCAAAAAGAAGGAAAAATGCATTTAAAAAAAACTGCAGGAGGGGCTTACTATGAGAAATCCTACTCCTTAGACAATGTCTTACACAGTGTAACATTGATGTATTTGACTCTACGGTTTGACATGAGCCATGAAGACAGTCTGTCCCATCAAACTGGATTAATTAGCCTAACGCGGGGGAGCACCCCCCGTAAATGGGAAGGCAGTACTTACAAGGGCTCCTTGCATCTGAACTCTAAGAGGAGAGGTCATCCTGGAACGAGGCGTAGAGCTGATAAGCAACTGGTCCCAGATACCTGAAAACACACACACTATTTACCTCATAAATACGGCTGAGCCAGTGCAACTCAGTGATGGGATAACACTAGCACTTCAGAAGAGTGAGAGGGGACCATCAGTAACATTTACTGGGGCTGTCTTCAATCTGGACCATTCCATACCCTGACGGAGAAGGGACAAACACACTCTCTGCAGCATTGTGATTCTTTATGTACATCCATCTCCCACTGTTGAGTCCACCTCACTCACCTCCATTACTCATCTGTAACAAAGGTACATCAGGTCCCACCTTCTGAATTAATAGTAACAATAATAAATAATAAGCTGGCACAGTGGGCCAGACCTGTAAACCTGGCACTCAGAAGACAGGCAGGCGAGTCTCTGCGCTCTAGGAGAGCCAGGACCACACAGTGAAACCTTTTTAGCACTAGCTGCTCTTGCAGAGCACCAGGGATTGATTCCTGGAACCCACATGGTAGCTCACAATTGGTCTGCAACCTCAGTTCCAGAGGATCAGACACCTTGGGACCTCTTTGGGCATCAGGCATGCACAATACACATAAAAGCTTAGACAAAAAAAAAAAGTTAACAAAATGTGGACCTGTAATGATAGTCTTCACAGAGTTTATTAGGTAGGTTAAGAAAATCAGAAATGCCAGGAGGTAGTGGATCATGCCTAATATGCAGAGGCAGGTGGATTTCTCTATTCAAGGCCAGCCTGGTCTATAGAACAAGTTCCAGGACAGACAGAACTACAGAGAAACATTGTCTCATGACACCAAAAAGAAAAAAAGGCAGAAAATTGGGCCAAAGGAAAGGGTTTTATGGGCACAGGCACTTGCATGCCAAACCTGAAGACCTTAGTTCTACCCACTAACTACATGGAAGGAGAGAACAGCCACCTCTCTACATATGCCTGTGTACATAGTATACACAGAGAGAACCGGAAACGGTTGTAAGTTATGCAGGATTGGGCAAATTACTGAACCACACTGAGCATGTCTCTTCTTTTATACAACATACCTGTTTGCAAGAAGTCATTCTATCTGAAGAAAAATTAAAATACCCTTGGGAGAATTTTGTCCCTGCTGCACCTTTCAGCATACCCACTCCAAAGAAACCTACTGTCCAGCACATATGATCTTTAACACTGGACACTGAACACTCAAGCCTTTGGCTGCTATTCCATTCATACACAGAAAAATCTTTCCTTTCTAAGTCAAAACTCCTGTCACCATCAATATACGAATGATCCAATAGCCTCTGAGTGCTCTTAAAGCCTAGTGGGTTTGTTTGTTTTGGTGTTTGAAGACAGGGTTTCTCTGTGTAACAGCTCTCTCTGTCCTGGAACTTGCTTTGTAGACCAGGCTGCCCTCCAACTCACCTGCCTCTGCCTCTGCCTCTAGAGTACTGGGATTACAGGCATGCTCCATCACTGCATCCCCAACTCCTTCGGTGTCACTGGTTTCGTAGCATCCCTGATATAATCTGCATCCAGGGCATCGCAGCAACCACTACGTGGTCAGCATTCTGGGCTTTTACAGCATCCTCAACACTGTCAGTGTCCAGGACTTCACAGCATCCCCAACAAGGTCAGTGTCCTTGACTTAGCAGCATCCTCTGTCCTGCTACCTGGCTGCATCTCCAGCCCAATCCTCTCTCTGCCACCACTTACCTCTGGAACCCTCGCTCTCCATAGTCAGCAGCTCCCTGGACACCAAGACAGGCACGCAGTCCCCAGGAAATGACGAAGTTGTGGGAAGAGACAGGAGTTAGTTAGCTTTCGAGATCCTCACTTCTAAAGCAGCAGGAGAGAAGTGAACCCAGGTGGGAGGAAGACGCGGGGGCGGGGGGCGGGACCAAGGCACAATTGGTGGAAACTCTGAGGTGGGCGGTGACAATGGGGGAGGGGGAGAATCTCGTGCAGTGGGCATGGCTGAAACCTGGGTTGACTGAGGAGAGACGCAGGGGTGGACACAGGGTGGGCGGAACACTGCAGAAGTTCACCTGGGGACCTAGTCCGCCCCCACGGGGATCCAGCACAAAGGTCTCCCTTGTTATTGATGGAAAAGTGTCCATGAGGGCCTTGGTTTAACAAACAAATTCAAGATGAAGAATGTCCTGTGAGGACTTCGTGGTTCTATTTTTGTTCTTGTTTGGGGAGGTTTCTATAGTCTTGGGTTTGTGGCAATCCTGCTTGTCTCCACAATTCCGGAATTATAAGTGAGAACCACCACACCAAACTTCTCTATCAAGTTGTGTGTGTGTGTGTATAATACGTGTATATGATATATACATACACGCACACACACATATACACACAACCTCAAGACTACAGAAAGAACAACAGTAGAATCACAAAGGCCTCACAGGACATTCTTCATCTTGAGTTTGTTTTGCTAAACCAAGCCCCTCATGAACTCTTCCAGCAATAACAAGGGAGACCTTTGTGTTGGATCCCTGTGGGGGTGGACTAGGCCCCCAGGAGAGCTTCTGAAGTGTTCCGCCCACGCTGTAGCCTCTTCTACCCCCGCATCCGGCCTCAGCTAACCCAGTTTTCAAACCTGTCCCCTGCAAGAGCTTTCCGAATTTCTCAGGAAATTCGGGATCAACCTACCCCAAGATCCAGTAATACCACTATTGGGAATATACCCAAGAGATGCCCCATCAAATGACAAAAGTATCTCTTCAACTATGTTCATAGCAGCATTGTTTGTAATAGCCAAAACCTGGAAACAACCTAGATGCCCTTCAATGGAGGAATGGATGAAGAAAGTGTGGAATATATACATATTAGAGTACTACTCAGCGGTAAAAAACAATGACTTCTCGAATTTGGCGTGCAAATGGATGGAGATAGAAAACACTATCCTGAGTGAGGTATCCCAGACCCAAAAAGAGGAACATGGGATGTACTCACTCATAATCGGTTTCTAGCCATAAATAAAGGACATTGAGCATATAATTTGTGATCCTAGAGAAGATAAATAAGAAAGTGAACCCAAAGAAAATCGTATAGTCATCCGCCTGGAGAGGGGAAGTAGACAAGATTGCAGGGCAAAAACTGGGAACTTGCGGGTGAGGTGGCATGGGGCAAAGGGGAAATGGGATGAGAAACATGAGAAGGGGAGGATGGGAGGAGCTCGGGGGATTGGGATGGTTGGGATATAGGAAGGGTGGATACGGGAGCAGCGAAGTATATATCCTAACTAAGGGAACCATCTTAGGGTTGGCAAGAGACTTGACTCTAGAGGGGTTCGCAGGTGTCCAGGGAGATGTCCCCAGCTGGTACCTTGGGCAACTGAGGAGAGGGAACCTGAAATGACCCTATCCTATACTGATGAATGTCTTACATATCACCTTAGAACCTTCATCTGGCGATGGATCGAGGTGGAGACAGAGACTCAATTTGGAGCAACGGTCTGAGCTCTTAAGGTCCAAATGAGGAGCAGAAGGAGGGAGAACATGAGCAAGGAAATCAGGACCACGAGGGATGCACCCACCCACTGTGACAGTGGATCCGATTTACTGGGAGCCCACCAAGGCCAGCTGGGATGGGACTGAATAAGCATGGGTTGAAACTGGACTCTCTGAGCATGGCGGACAATGAAGGCTGATGAGAAGCCAAGGACAATGGCACTAGGTTTCGATCCTAATACATGAACTGGCTTTGTGGGAGCTTAGCTTGTTTAGACGCTCACCTTCCTGGACGTAGATAGAAGACCTTCGTCTTCCCGCAGGGCAGAGAATTTGGACTGCTCTTCAGTATCGAAAGGGAGGGGGAATGGTGTGGGGGGTGGAGAAGAGGAGTGGGGATAGGGGGAGGGGAGTGGGGGGAGGGGGCAATATTTGGGAGGAGGGGAGGGAAATGGGAAACGGGAAGCAGGTGGAAATATTAATAAAAAAAATAAAAAAAATAAAAAAAAACTGTTCACTGAATCTATTTTACAGCTTTAATGTTTGTTTGTATAGAATTGATCATTTAGTGATAGACATAACTATCTTAAGGCTTACGTGTAATTTAATGTGGGAAATGGTTTGATTATGACACCATTTATTATATTTATTCAAAGGTTTACATGGCAAAGATTCCATACTTTCCTGTCAAGTAAGGAATGATTAAAGTAATACTAGTGATTTTATAAAATAATATTGTTTGTATAAAAGAATCCACAGAAATTTCAAATATTGACACTGATAAGCACAACTTGCTTTGTGGTACTGGCTGGCCTCGAACTCACACAGATCTGCCTGCCTCTGCCTCCCAATTGCTAGGATTACAGGTTGGCACCAGCACACCCAAGCATAACAGATACTTTTAAAGTAACTGATGTTTTGTTAATATTTTCTAGTATATTACCCCAATATTTTTATTTGAGTGACTTTTACTGTTCTAGACCATAAGCAGTGGTTAGAAAATTCAAAGTACAGTACCTCGGTTAAAGGTGACAGGTATGCATATTCACACCATGAGTTATTAAATGTTCTGCCATGAACCATTTCCCTTCTCATAGTGCAAGCAACTGAGGTGCAAAACCATTCTGCAATGCTATCAATTATTAAGTCACAATGCCGTCTATTCCACAATTGAACTGAAAACCACATAGCTAGTCCTGTGAATAGATTTTTTACAATGGTCTAGATAACAGTATAAATTTATTTCTCAGCCAGCTGCACAATGTCATGTTTCTAAGCATTGCAATGTTTCAACCCTGTCTCAAGTGTCACAAGACTTCTAGTCTTGAATTCACTATAGACTTCACTGGCCATTTAACCAAAAGCAATTTATATTCAATAAAATCCCCATCAAGATACCAACACAATTCCTGTTTTCATTTTATTTTCCTCTCATAGACTATGAACATAGCCTGGCTTTAGAATAAAAAAATGTAAGATTTCAGAGGGCTCACAGAGTACTAAGTAAACAGGCATTATGAGTCTCTCTCTCTCTCTCTCTCTCTCTCTCTCTCTCTCTCTCTCTCTCTCGTAAATGTGAGGTGAACAGCCATCTCAAGATTTTACCTCTGTTACTTTCCCAATAAAATACAGTAACCTGTGATTGCAAAACAAATGAACATTTTAACAGGTCAAACAGACAGAACCTTAACAGATAAATAAGTGAAAATAACAGATGTCATGATTAAAATGAACTTAAAAGATGTCTATAGAACATTCCACCCAAACACAAAGACTATACCATCTTCTCAGCACGCCATGGAACCGTCTCTACAATTGACCACATACTCGGTAACAAAGCAAACCTCCACAGATTATAAAAAAGAAGAAGAAGAATAGGAGTAACCCCCTGAATCTTATCAGATCACCATGGTTTAAAGTTAGAATTTAACAACACTATGCTTAGAAAGCCTACAATCTCATGTAAATTGAACAGTGAAGTATTGAACCACTCCTGGGTCAAGGAAAAAATAAACAAATTAAAGACTTCCTAGAATTCAATGAAAATGAAGACACAATACCAGTGTCTTAACAACAAACCTGAAAGCTCTAGAATAAAAAGAAGACACACCAAGGAAGATTAGAGGACAAAAAATAATCAAATTGAAAGCTGAAATCAATAAAGTAGAAACAAATAAAACAATACAAAGAACCGATGAGACAAAGAGCTGGTTCTTAGATAAAATCAACAAGATAGACAAACTCTTATCCAAACTAATCAAAACGCGGGGACAAAATATCGAAATTAACAAAATAAGAAATGAAAATGTGGACATAAGAGACACTGAGGAAATTCAAGGAATCATCATTAGGTGATACTATGAAAACCTATTATCCACAGACCTAAACAGAGAACTCTCAACAGAGGAATCTAAAATGGCTGAAGACACTTAAAGAAATGTTCAACATCCTTATTCATCAGAGAAATGCAAATCAAAACAACTCTGAGATTCGATTCCATCTTACACCTGTAAGAACGCCCAAGATCAAAAACACTGATGAGGGGCTGGAGAGATGGCTCAGCAGTTAAGAGCACTGCCTGCTCTTCCGAAGGTCCTGAGTTCAATTCCCAGAAACCATATGGTGGCTCACAACCATCTGTAATGAGATCTGGTGCCCTTTTCTGGCCTACAGGCCTACACGCAGACAGAATACTGAGAATACTGTACACATAATAAATAAATAAATCTTTAAAAAAAAACACTGATGATAACTTATGCTGGAGATGTTGTGGGTAAAAGGGAACACATCTGCATTGGTGGTGGGAATGCAAGCTGGTACAGCCCCTTTGGATGTCAGTGTGGTGATTTCTCAGAAAAGTAGGAAACAACCTTCCTCAAGACCCAGTAATACCACTTTTGGGTCTATATCCAAAGGATGCTCAATCGTGCCACAATGACATGTGCTCAACTATGTTCATAGCAGCTTTGTTTGTCATATCTAGAACCTGGAAACAATTTAAATGTCCCTTGACCAAAGAATGGATATGAAAAATGTAGTACATTTACGCAATGGAGTACTACACAGCAGAAAAAAATAACAATATCTTGAATTTTTCAGAAAAATGGAGCTAAAAAACATTATTCTGAGTGAGGTAACTCAGACACAGAAAAACAATTATTACATGTACTCACTCACAAGTGGTTTTTAAACATAAAGCAAAGAACACCAGTCTACAGAATAGCCCCAAAGAACTTAGGCAACAATGAGGACACTAATAGAGACTTATATAGATCTAATCTACGTGGGAAGTAGAAAAAGACAAGATCTCCTGATTAAATTGGGAGCATAGGGACCTTGCAGGAGGGTTGAAGCAGGGGTGGAAGCAGGGAGGGGAGCAGAGAAATATGTAGAGCTCAATAAAAATCAATAAAAAAAAACCTATACTCTACAGAATTGGAAAATATAAAAGAAATGGACAATTTTCTTGGTAAATATCACTTACCAAAGTTAAATCAAGACCATATAAACAAATTAAATAGACCTCTAAACTGTAAGGAAATAGAAGCTATCATCAGAAACCTAACCAATAAAACAGCAAAAAGCCAATGGATTTAGTGCAGAATTCTACCAAAACTTTCATAAGAGCTAATACCTATACACCTCAAAGTGTCCCACATAAGAAACAGAAGGAACATTGTCAAACTTTTTATGAGGCCGCAGTAACCCTAATACTAAAAACACACAATGACAAAACAGAAAATTACAGACCAATCTCACTCATGAACATAGATTCAAAAATACTCAATAAAATACTGGCAAACCAAATCCAATAACACATGAAAAAAAATATCCACCATGATCAATTCAGCTTCATCCCAGAGATGCTGGGATGGTTCAACATATGAAAATCTATCAGTGTAATCAATTATATAAATAAGCTGAAAATAAAAACCATATGAGCATCTCATTTGATGCTGAAAAAGAATTCAACAAAATCCAACACTGCTTTTTTATAAAGATCTGGGAGAGATCAGGAATACAAGAACATATATAAACATAATAAAAGCAATATGCAATAAGCCAACAGTCAATATCAAATTAAATGGAGAGAAACTCAAAGAGATTCCACTAAAATCAGGAGCAAGACAAGCTGCCCACTGTCTCCTTATTTCTTACACATAGTTCGTAAAGTTCTGCCTAGAGCAATAAACAACAAAAAGGAGAGCAAGGAGATTCAAATTGAAAAAAAAGTCAAGCTTTTGTTCTTTGCAGATGACATGGTAGTATATATAAATGACCTGAAAAACTCTACCAGGGAACTCCTAGAGCTGATAAACATCTTCAGTATGCTGGGCAGTAGTGGCACACGCCTTTAATACCAGCACTCAGGAAGTAGAGGCAGGCAGATCTTTGTGAGTTCTAGGTCAGCATGATCTACAAGAGATAGTTCCAATTCAGGCCCCAAAGATACACAGAGAAACCCTGTTTTGAAAAACAAAACCAAAAATTAAAAAATAACATCAGTAATGGGGCAGGATACAAAATCAACTAAAAAAAAAATCAATAGTTTTTCTATACACAAATGATAAAGAAGCTGAGAAAGAAATCAGAGAAACATCACCCTTCACAGTAGACAGAAATAACAAAAAATATCTGGGGATTACACTAACCAGAGAAGTGAAAGACCTACTTGACAAAAACTTTAAATATTTGAAGAAAGAATATGAAGAAGATACAAGAAAATGGAAATATCTCCTGTGCTCTTTGATAGATAGGACCAACATAATAAAATTGTCAATCCTACCAAAAGCATTCTATAGATTCAATACCAACCCCATCAAAATCCCAAAACAATGCTTCACAGAACTTGAAAGAACAATACTCAACTTCATATGGAAAAACAAAAAACCAAGGATAATAATAATAAAGCCAAAATAATCCTGTACATTAAAGGAACTTCCAGAGGGATCACTATCTTTGACATCAAGATTTATTACCGAGCTACAGTAATGAATACAGCTTGGTATTGGTATAAGATCAGGGCTGTTTAGCAATAGAATCAAATCAAAGACCCAGATATTAATCCACACACCTATGAACACCTGACTTTTGACAAAGAAGCTAAAATTATACAATGGAAAAAAGAAAGCATCTTCAATAAGTGGTTCTGGCATTAATGGATGCCAACATGTAGAAGAATAAAAATAGATCCACATCTAGCACCATGCACAAAACTCAAGTCCAAATTGATTAAAGGCCTCAATATAAATCTAACCACAATGAATGTGATAAAAGAGAAAGTGGGAAGTACCCTTCAATGCATGGACACAGGAGACCACTTCCTAAATATAACCCCAGTAGCACAGACACTGAGAGCCACAAAAAATAAATGGGACCTCCTGAAACTGAGAAGCTCTGTAAATCAAAGGACATGGTCAATAAGACTAAAAGGCAGCCTACCGAATGGGAAAAAATCTTCACCAACCCCACATCAAAGGACTGATCTCCCAAATATATAAAACACTCAAGAAATTAGACATCAAAAATTCTAAATAACACAATTAAAAATGGGGTACAGAAATAAACAGAGAATTCTCAACAGAAGACTTTCAAATGACTGAAAGAGTCTTAAGGAAATGTTAAACATCCTTAGTCATCAAGGAAATGCAAATCAAAAAAAAAAACAAAACCAAATCTGAGATACTATCTTACGCCTATCAGAATGGCTGAGATCAAAAACACCAATGATAGCTTATGCTGGAGAGGATGAGGATCAAGGGGTGTGCACTCCTCCATTGCTTGTTGGAATGCAAACTTGTACAGCCACTTTGGAAATCAGTATGGCGGATTCTCAGAAAATTGCGAATCAATCTACCTCACATTCAGTGATACCATTTTTGGGCATATATCCAAAAGATGTTCAATCATACTACAAAGATATGTGTTCAACTGTGTTCAAAGCAGCATTATTTGTAATAGCCAGAACGTGGAAACAACCTAGATGCCCTCAACCAAAGAATGGATAAAGAAAATACGGCACATTTACTCATTAGAGCACTACTCAGCGAGGAAAAAAAATTACGTCTTCAAATTTCCATGCAAATGGATGTAACTAGAAGACACTACTCTGCATAAGATAATCAAGACCCAAAAAGATGAATATGGTATGTACTCACTCATAAGTGGATATTAGCTATAAACAAATGATATTGAGCTATAGTCTATGATTTAGAGAAGTTAGGAAATACAGTGATCCTTAAGAAAAACATATATAGATCCACTTGGAAAGTTAATACAGAGAAGATCGCCAGACAAAAATGGGAGCATGGAGGTGGGGGAAGAAGAGAGAGTGGAAGGGGAAGAGGAGGGGAGAAGGTGAAGGGTAAGGAGAAGTTGAGGGAATAGGACAGTTGAGATGGAAGATGGACAGGTATGAGAGCAAGGAAAGATATTTCTTGATTGAGGGAGCTATTATTAGATGAGGAAGAAACCTGGCTCTAGAAAAATTCCCAAGAATCCAAAAGGATGACCCCAGCTAAGACCCTAAGTAATAAAGAAGAGGGGGCCCAATCTTGACTTGTCCTGTAGTCAGAATGATGCATATCTTAAATATCGCCATAGAACCTTCATCCAGGAACTGATGAAAACAGAGGCAGAGATCCACATTGGAGCACTGGAATAAGCTCCTGAAGTCCAGTGGAAGAGTGGGAGGAATGAGAATGTTAGCAAAGAGGTCAAGACCATGATGGGTATATCCACTGAAACAGTCTATCTGAGCTAATGGGAGCTCACCAACACCATCTGGATTGGGAAGAAACAAGCATAGGATCAATCTAGTCCCTTTGAATGTGACTGTCATGTCTGGGGGAAGACTAAGGAATCACTGGCAGTGGCACCAGGATTTATTCTTACTGCTTATACTGGCATTTTGTGAACCTATTCTCCTTGGATGAATACCATGCTCAGCCTAGATATAGTAGGGAGGGCCTTGCACCTTCCCCAAAAGTAAATGTGCCTTACTTTCTCTAAGGAGTAGATAGACGTGGGGTGGAGGATATATGGAAGGAATGGGAGGACTGGAGGGAGTGGGAACTTGGATTGGTATGTATAACAAAAAAAGATGGATTTTTTTCTTTTAAATTTTTTTTTAAATCGTATTGAGTGAGGTAATCCAGATACATAAAGACAGATATCATATGTACTCATGCATATGTTGGTTTTAGACATAAAGCAAAAAATAGTAATTCACAGTCCCAGACAACAGAGGACCCTAAGAGAGACATACATGGATCTATGGGAAGAAGAATAAAATAGTATCTCCTGGGTAAACTGGAGCATGAGGTCCATGGGAGAGGGTATAATTGGAGGGGAGAGAAAGGGAGGGGAGCAGAGAAAATATATAGCTCAATTAAAATAAAAATAATAAATTAATAAATGTATTTTTATTTCATTTTTTTAGACTTAACAGTACAAATTCTTTTCTAAGGAGACTCAAGCATAAACAGAACAGCAATGTTTCTGTATGTTAAAAACTGAACTTTCAGTGTGACCCACAACTGGCATATTCTCCATCTCCCATCCATTTCAGACACACACCAGCACACACACCAGCACACACACCAGCATCTTTAGGCAAACATTCAGGAGAGAATATTTAGCCATGTGAAACTGGTCACTCGGAATTTTCTCAGGTATTTAATTTTGTTTTTGCTGTTGTCGGGTTTACAGTTCTCAATCACCAGGAAAACCGTTCTGAATATTCTAATATCTCCTTTCTCATGATGGATTCCTTTCCATTTTAATGTGTCCCAAGAAAAACAGTAAGCTTTACAATAAAAATTCACTTCAATACTTTAGTCATCCTATGAAGCACACACCCACAAAATGAATCCCATTGTAAAAACGTGTTTTATTTTAGTTGCACAACCTCTTTTCTCTTCTGAATAATAAAGTCACATTTAATTTTTCTTTCACCTTCCTAAAGACTGTTAGTGAACATCTAATCCTATGATGCAATGCAAGCCCCTGTTTGACAGCGGCAATGTTTCATGTAAATAATAAGGCAAATGTATTGGTTCCAAAAGCACCTTCATAGTTTTAATTGATAATTTGTACATGTTTTTCTGGTCTTATCAATTTCTTTCCAGGCCATTTAAGCTTGTCTTGAAGATTCCATTTTCCTGTCCTTGGCTAAGTCAGAATTATATTTCTTTTGTGTTGGCTGTTCATTCTTAAGCAGTGTTATTTTGAAAAGAACTCTGCTCACATGTTATTGTGGAGTGTTCTTTCCAGGAATACAAAAGAAAAACAGAAAATGAAAACTGATATAGACTTTATTTTTCTTCTTTTTGTTAATTACCTCAATCTTATAATAAATGTGTAACAGAAAAACTCATTAATTTTCAGTTGCTTCTTGCTTTTTAAAGTGAGTAGTGAGCAGAACTCTCTGACAGCTTCATGTGCCTCCCACACCCATTAAAAGAAGGTGTCTCCAAAATATGTCGGCACTGAGCTACAATGCCCAGAGTGGGAGGAATCCTTTTCCCAGGGAAGCACTAAGTGGTCATCCAAAACCAAAGAGGAAGCCCGGAAAACATCCACAGATGAAAAACATTCTATAGACTGAGAAGGCTATGGATGTATAATTTTATGTGTGTAAATACATACATGCGTCAGCAACGAAGGGAAGCTAGGCCATGAAAATGAAAGTGCTCAAGGAGGGACATGGGGGCATTTAGAGGGAAGGCAGGGGAGAAATGACATGATTATATTCTAATCCAGAAATATTATTAAAGAAAGAAAATATTTATGCCCTGAACTTCTGGGTTCAGAAGACTGACTTCTAAATAGCTTGAAATATGAGGTCCTGATGATGTTGCCCTAGTAAATGAGTTAACAAATATTAAAAGGGAAGATAATCATAAGGTCCACAGACCTATAGAGGGTAAGTTTAGCAAGGAGGGCTTAAGGGGTAGACACAACGACCTCCATTGGGAGGGGAAATAGAATAAATTTCCCTAGTCGGCTGGGGTTGGTGGGTTTGGAAACAGAAGGGAAAAAGCGGGGGGGGGGGGTAGAAAATACTAGGAGGAAGGATTGGAATTGGATGGGATTTCTTGGGGGGCAGAAAGAGAAGGAAAGGATATTGGCATAGGAACTGGGAGGAGAAGAGAGGGAGGCAACATTGGTTGGGATGTAAGAACAAAAACATAAATAAATAATAACAACAACAATAACCAAAAAAGAAAGAAGGAAGGAAGGAGGGAAAGAAAGACAGACTGGCTTACACACGTAATTGGAAAAAGAGGTTACAGACTGGCTCTGGGTATATGCACAGCTGTAGTCAAGATCTGTATGCAATCACTTGGTACCAGAAAATCCAATGAAACTGTGATACTTACAGACATAAAATATACTTTTGACCACTGACTCAGATCACTACCACAGGATTGTACACCCTAATGACAGCCTGTTATCACTTTAGGAGTAAGCCTCCATGGCTGTAATCTCTCCTCTTATTCTAGAACAGCAGCCCAAGTACTCAGTTTTCAGGGGGAAATGATCACCATACCCCTTTCTAAGGTTCAGGGGTGATGGAGGAAGAAGGAGCTGGAGGCACTGAGAGTTGGAAGGTGGGAAACTGGCTCCAGGACTGGTACTTTAACCTGTGTTTACTGTGGAGCAGCAGTTGCCATGGGGACCACCCAGAAACCCTTACTCAGAGGAGGCAATGTTGTAAGCATCAACACACAGTATGTCAAACCGCCGGAGTGAGGGAAAGCTGTCACCATATCCTGAAGGTAGCAGGGGCATGGTCCTACACTCAGGAAGCCTCCTAGAGGGATGCCTCATCCTCATAAAAATGCTGTACTCTTTTATGCCTCTGCCAATTGCTAGCCCTGATAAAACAATCCAGACTGTCGAGTCAGAGCAGATACCCAAGTCACCACCACACTGGAAGCAAACTAACTCGAGAACCAGAGTGATTCTTTAAGCTCTGGTACCATTACAATTTGAAGACAAGATTTACATGAATTCATAATCATACAGCAACACAGTGATAAAGCACACAGAGATCCTTTAAAACTGAACCTCTTGCTCTTTGAGCACATAACACCATCCAGCTCAGTCTGTCTGGTGCTGGGGGCAAATCCTCAGGGCAAGTAGGCAGGCGAGACTTCCTTTGTTTCACTGGCCTGCCTGCACCAAGCAAGGTAGGCGCTTTGTTTAGGAACTACCCAACCTGCACGGAGATCTGATCTCGGCACCAGGAGAGACACCACTGGGGTGAGTTTGTGACCAGCGGCAGAAGCTGCCCTGGACAGGGAACTCTGAAGTTCCTCATCCCCCACCCTATACTCCCTGGGCTCCCTTCAGGGGCTCTCCACCCCGCATAATGCTTCTCTCTTCTTGTCCCACCCAGCTTGCATCCAGAACCCTTCTTCCTTCTGCCCCCTTTCCTCTTTGGGCACATAACACCATCCAGCTCAGTCTGTCTGGCGCTGGGGGCAAATCCTCAGGGCAAGTAGGCAGGCGCGACTTCCTTTGTTTCACTGGCCTGCCTGTAGCAAGCAAGGTAGGCGCTTTGTTTAAGAACTACCCAACCTGCACGGAGATCTGATCTCGGCACCAGGAGAGATAGCAGTGGGGTGAGTTTGTGACCAACAGCGGAATCAGCCCTGGACAGGGATCTCTGAAGTTCCTCATCCCCCACCCTATACTCCCTGGGCTCCCTGCAGGGGCTCTACACCCCGCATACTGCCTCTCTCTTCTTGTCCCACCCAGCTTGCATCCAGAACCCTTCTCCCTTCTGCCCCCTTTCCTCTTTGGGAACATAACACCATCAAGCTCAGTCTGTCTGGCACTGGGGGTAAATCCTCAGGGCAAGTGGGCAGACGAGACTTCCTTTGTTTCACTGGCCTGCCTGCAACAAGCAAGGTAGGGGCTTTGTTTACGAACTACCCAACCTGCAGGGAGATCTGATCTTGGCACCAGGAGAGCCATCAGTGGGAGAGCTAATCTGGGTACCAGGAGAGCCGTCTTTGGGCACGGAGATCTGATATTGGTACCAGGAGAGACATCACTGGAGCACCAGGAGAGCTATCACTGCAGAGTGCCATCACTGGGAAGGTACATCAGTAGGCAAGGAGACCTGATCCGGTAAAAGAAGATCCATAGGGGAGCATTCGGAGAAAGAGATGGGCAGGCGCCAATGCAAGAATTCACCCAACAATCTGAAAAACTATATGAAACCACCAGAACCCAGTGACCTCACAGCAGGAGGATATGAACACCTTAATCATGAAGAAGTAGATAAAATTGACTTTATGAAAGTGATTGACGCCCTTAAACAGCATGTAAAAAATGCCCTTATAGAAATGGATGAGAAGTATAACAGAAAGTTTGAAGAATTGAGTAAATCAGTGAATGATACCCTAGGAAACCAAGGAAAAACAATCAAACAGATAATGGAAACAGTTCAAGACTTAAAAACTGAAATGGAGGCAAAGAAGAAAACACAAACAGAAGGCCAGCTGGACAGGGAAAATCTAGGTAAACAAATAGAGACTACAGAAGCAAGCATAACCAACAGAATACAAGAGAGAAAAGAAAGAATCTCAGATTCTGAAGATACCATAGAGAAAATAAACACGCTGATCAAAGAAAACAGCAAGGCCAACAAATTCTCATCACAAAACATTCAGGAAATATGGGACACAATAAAAAGACAAAACCTAACAATAATAGGAATAGGAGAAGGAGAAGAAGCACAGCTCAACGGTCCATAAAATATATTTAATAAAATTATAGAAGAAAACTTTCCCAACCTAAAGAAAGATATACCTATGAAGGTTCAAGAAGCATACAGAACACCGAATAGGCTGGATCAAAAAAAAAAACATCCTCTTGCCATATAATAATCAAAACACAAAGCATACAGAATAAAGAAAGAATACTAAGAGCAGCAAAGGAAAAAGGCCAAGTTACTTATAAAGGTAAACCAATCAGACTTACACCTGACTTCTCTATGGAAACCATAAAGCCAGAAGGTCCTGGATAGATGTACTGCAGAAACTAAGAGACCGTGGATGCAAGCCCAGACTACTATACCCAGCCAAACTTTCGTTCACTATAAATGGAGAAAAAAAATTTTCCAGGATAAAAACAAATTTAAACAATATGTAGCCACAAATCCAACCTTACAGAAAGTAATAGAAGGAAAATCACTAATCAAGGAGTCCAACAATGACCACAATAACTCAGACATCTAGAGACCCTTTACCAGCGCAACTCAAAGAAGGGAAACACACAAAATCTACTACTAAAAAAGTGACCGGAGTTAACAACCACTGGTCATTAATATCACTTAATGTCAATGGACTCAACTCACCTATAATAAGGCACAGACTAAGAGATTGGATACGAAAACAGGATCCAACATTCTGCTGTTTACAAGAAACACACCTCAACGACAAAGACAGGCACCTACTCAGAGTAAGGGGTTGGGATAAGGCTTATCAAGTAAATGGACCTAAGAAACAAGCAAGTGTGGCCATACTAATTTCTAACAAAGTTGACATCAAACTTAAATCAATCAGAAGAGATGGAGAGGGACATTTTCTACTCATAACAGGAACAATTCATCAGGATGAAGTCTCAATCCTGAATATCTATGCCCCTAATATAAAAGCACCCACGTACGTAAAAGAAACATTGTTAAAACTCAAGGCAGCCATCAAACCGCACACATTAATAGTAGGAGACTTTAATACTCCTCTCTCACCAATCGACAGGTCAATTAGACAGAAACCTAACAGAGAAATAAGAGAATTAATGGAGGTAATGAATCAAATGGACTTAACAGACATCTATAGAATATTCCACCCAAAAAGGAAAGAATATACCTTCTTCTCTGCAGCTCATGGAACCTTCTCAAAAATAGACCACATACTCGGTAACAAAGCAAACATCCACAGTTACAAAAAAATATTAATAACGACCTGTATCTTATCAGATCACCATGGATTAAAGCTAGAATTCAGCAACAATGCTACCCCCAGAAAGCCTACAAACTCATGGAAACTGAATATTCAACTACTGAACCATACCTGGATAAGGAAGAAATAAAGAAAGAAATTAAAGTCTTCCTTGAAGACAATGAAAATAAAGAAACAACATACTCAAACCTATGGGACACTATGAAAGCAGTCCTGAGAGGAAAGTTCATAGCACTAAGTGCCCACTTAAAGAAAACAGAGAAAGCACACATTGGAGACTTAACAGCCCACCTGAAAGCTCTAGAAAAAAAAAGAAGCAGACTCACCTAGAAGGGGTAGAAGACTGGAAATAATCAAACTGAGGGCTGAAATCAACAAAATAGAAACACAGAAAACAATTGAAAGAATCAATGAATCAAAAAGCTGGTTCCTGGAGAAAATCAACAAGATTGATAAACCCCTATCCAAACTAATCAAACGGCAGAGAGAGAATTTGCAAATTAAGAAGATCAGAAATGAAAAGGGGGACATAACCACAGACACAGAGGAAATTCAGAGAATCATTAGATCTTACTACAAAAGCCTGTATGCCACAAAACCGGAAAATGTAAAAGAAATGGACACCTTTTTAGATAAATACGATATACCAAAGTTAAACCAGGACCAGGTGAACAACCTAAATAGACCTGTTAGTCGTGAAGAATTAGAAGCTGTTATCAAAAACCTCCCTTCCAAAAAAAGTCCAGGACCAGATGGTTTCAATGCGGAATTCTACCAGAACTTCCAAGAAGACCTAATACGTATACTCCTTAATGTATTTCACAATATAGAAACAGAAGAGTCATTGCCAAATTCCTTTTATGGAGCTACAGAACTGGTTGTCAACGTGTAGAAGAATGAAAATAGATCCATATCTATCACCATGCACAAAACTCAAGTCCAAATGGATTAAAGACCTCAATATTAGTCTGAACACACTGAACCTGATAGAAGAAAAAGTTGGAAGTACTCTACAACATATGGGTACAGGAGATCACTTCCTACGTTTATCCCCAGCAGCACAGACATTAAGGGCATCATTGAATAAATGGGACCTCCTGAAACTGAGTAGCTTCTGTAAAGCAAAGGACACTGTCACTAAGACAAAAAGGCAACCCACTGACTGGGAGAAGATCTTCACCAACCCTGCAACAGACAAAGGTCTGATCACCAAAATATATAAAGAACTCAAGAAACTAAACTTTAAAATGCTAATGAACCCAATAAAAAAATGGGGCACTGATCTGAACAGAGAATTCTCAACAGAAGAAATTCAAATGGCCAAAAGACACCTAAGGTCATGCTCAACCTCCTTAGCGATAAGGGAAATGCAAATTAAAACAACTTTGAGATACCATCTTACACCTGTCAGAATGGCTAAAATCAAGAACACCAATGATAGCCTTTGCTGGAGAGGTTGTGGAGAAAGAGGCACACTCATTCATTGCTGGTTGGAATGCAAACTTGTGCAACCACTTTGGAAATCAGTGTGGCGATTTCTCAGGAAATTTGGGATCAACCTACCCCAAGATCCAGTAATACCACTATTGGGAATATACCCAAGAGATGCCACATCAAATGACAAAAGTATCTGTTCAACTATGTTCATAGCAGCATTGTTTGTAATAGCCAAAACCTGGAAACAACCTAGATGCCCTTCAATGGAGGAATGGATGAAGAAAGTGTGGAATATATACATATTAGAGTACTACTCAGCAGTAAAAAACAATGACATCTCGAATTTTGCGTGCAAATGGATGGAAATAGAAAACACTATCCTGAGTGAGGTATCCCAGACTCAAAAAGAGGAACATGGGATGTACTCACTCATAATCGGTTTCTAGCCATAAAACAAAAGACATTAAGCATATAATGTGTGATCCTATAGAAGCTAAATAAGAAAGTGAATCCAAAGAAAATCATATAGTCATCCGCATGGAGAGGGGGAAGTAGACAAGATTCCAGGGCAAAAACTGGGAACTTGCGGGTGAGGTGGCATGGGGCAAAGGGGAAATGGGATGAGAAATATGAGAAGGGGAGGATGGGAGGAGCTCGGAGGATTGGGATGGTTGGGATATAGGAAGGATGGATACGGGAGCAGCGAAGTATATATCCTATCTAAGGGAGCCATCTTAGGGTTGGCAAGAGACTTGACTCTTGAGGGGTTCGCAGGTGTCCAGGAATATGTCCCTAGCTTGTACCTTGGGCAACTAAGGAGAGGGAACCTGAAATGACCCTATCCTATACTGATGAATATCTTGCATATCACCTTAGAACCTTCATCTGGCGATGGATCGAGGTAGAGACAGAGTCTCAATTTGGAGCAACGGTCTGAGCTCTTAAGGCCCAAATGAGGAGCAGAAGGAGGGAGAACATGAGCAAAAAATCAGGACCACGAGGGATGCACCCACCCACTGTGACAGTGGAACTGATTTATTGGGAGCCCACCAAGGCCAGCTGGTCTGGGACTGAATAAGCATGGGTTGATTCCGGACTCTCTGAGCATGGCGGTCAATGAAGACTGATGAGAAGCCAAGGACAATGGCACTAGGTTTCGATCCTAATACATGAACTGGCTTTGTGGGAGCTTAGCCTGTTTGGACGATCACCTTTCTGGACGTAGATAGAAGGACCTTGGTCTTCCCGCAGGGCAGGGAATTTGGACTGCTCTTCAGTATCGAGAGGGAGGGGGAATGGAGTGGGGGGAGGAGAAGAGGAGTGGGGATAGGGGGAGGGAAGTGGGGCGATGGCAATATTTGGGAGGAGGGGAGGGAAATGGGAAATGGGGAGCAGGTGGAAATTTTAATTAAAAAAGAATAAAAATAAATGAATAAGTAAAAAAAAAAGTGTCCATTTCTTTTACATTTTCCAGTTTTGTGTCATACAGGCTTTTGCAGTAAGATCTAATGATTCTCTGAATTTCCTCTGTGTCTGTGGTTATGACCCCCTTTTCATTTCTGATCTTCTTAATTTGCAAATTCTCTCTCTGCCGTTTGATTAGTTTGGATAGGGGTTTATCAATCTTGTTGATTTTCTCCAGGAACCAGCTTTTTGATTCATTGATTCTTTCAATTGTTTTCTGTGTTTCTATTTTGTTGATTTCAGCCCTCAGTTTGATTATTTCCAGTCTTCTACCCCTTCTAGGTGAGTCTGCTTCTTTTTTTTCTAGAGCTTTCAGGTGGGCTGTTAAGTCTCCAATGTGTGCTTTCTCTGTTTTCTTTAAGTGGGCACTTAGTGCTATGAACTTTCCTCTCAGGACTGCTTTCATAGTGTCCCATAGGTTTGAGAGTGTTGTTTCTTTATTATCATTGTCTTCAAGGAAGACTTTAATTTCTTTCTTTATTTCTTCCTTAATCCAGGTATGGTTCAGTAGTTGACTATTCAGTTTCCATGAGTTTGTAGGCTTTCTGGTGGTAGCATTGTTGCTGAATTCTAGCTTTAATCCATGGTGATCTGATAAGATACAGGTCGTTATTAATATTTTTTTGTAACTGTGGATGTTTGCTTTGTTACCGAGTATGTGGTCTATTTTTGAGAAGGTTCCATGAGCTGCAGAAAAGAAAGTATATTCTTTCCTATTTGGGTGGAATATTCTATAGATGTCTGTTAAGTCCATTTGATTAATTACCTCCATTAATTCTCTTATTTCTCTGTTAGGTTTCTGTCTAATTGACCTGTCCATTGGTGAGAGAGGAGTATTAAAGTCTCCTACTATTAATGTGTGCGGTTTGATGGCTACCTTGAGTTTTAACAATGTTTCTTTTACGTACGTGGGTGCTTTTATATTAGGGGCATAGATATTCAGGATTGAGACTTCATCCTGATGAATTGTTCCTGTTATGAGTAGAAAATGTCCCTCTCCATCTCTTCTGATTGATTTAAGTTTGAAGTCAACTTTGTTAGAAATTAGTATGGCCACACCTGCTTGTTTCTTAGGTCCATTTACTTGATAAGCCTTATCCCAACCCTTTACTCTGAGTAGGTGCCTGTCTTTGTCGTTGAGGTGTGTTTCTTGTAAACAGCAGAATGTTGGATCCTGTTTTCGTATCCAATCTCTTAGTCTGTGCCTTATTATAGGTGAGTTGAGTCCATTGACATTAAGTGATATTAATGACCAGTGGTTGTTAACTCCGGTCACTTTTTTAGTAGTAGATTTTGTGTGTTTCCCTTCTTTGAGTTGCGCTGGTAAAGGGTCTCTAGATGTCTGAGTTATTGTGGTCATTGTTGACTCCTTGATTAGTGATTTTCCTTCTATTCCTTTCTGTGAGGCTGGATTTGTGGCTACGTATTGTTTAAATTTGTTTTTATCCTGGAAAATTTTTTTTTCTCCATTTATAGTGAACGACAGCTTGCCTGGGTATAGTAGTCTGGGCTTGCATCCATGGTCTCTTAGTTTCTGCAGTACATCTATCCAGGACCTTCTGGCTTTCATGGTTTCCATAGAGAAGTCAGGTGTAAGTCTGATAGGTTTACCTTTATAAGTAACTTGGCCTTTTTCCTTTGCTGCTCTTAGTATTCTTTCTTTATTCTGTATGCTTTGTGTTTTGATTATTATATGGCGAGAGGATGTTTTTTTTTTGATCCAGCCTATTCGATGTTCTGTATGCTTCTTGAACCTTCATAGGTATATCTTTCTTTAGGTTGGGAAAGTTTTCTTCTATAATTTTATTAAATATATTTTATGGACCGTTGAGCTGTGCTTCTTCTCCTTCTTCTATTCCTATTATTCTTAGGTTTGGTCTTTTTATTGTGTCCCATATTTCCTGAATATTTTGTGATGAGAATTTGTTGGCCTTGCTGTTTTCTTTGATCAGCGTGTTTATTTTCTCTATGGTATCTTCAGAATCTGAGATTCTTTCTTCTATCTCTTGTATTCTGTTGGTTATTCTTGCTTCTGTAGTCTCTATTCATTTACCTAGATTTGCCCTGTCCAGCTGGCTTTCTGTTTGTGTTTTCTTCTTCGTCTCCATTTCAGTTTTTAAGTCTTGAACTGTTTCCATTATCTGTTTGATTGTTTTTCCTTGGTTTCCTAGGGTATCATTCACTGATTTCTCAATTCTTCAATCTTTCTGTTATACTTCTCATCCATTTCTATAAGTGCATTTTTTACATGCTGTTTAAGGGCATCAATCACTTTCATAAAGTCAATTTTATCTACTTCTTCATGATTAAGGTGTTCATGTCCTCCTGTTGTGAGGTCGCTGGGTTCTGGTGGTTTCATATAGTTTTTCAGATTGTTGGGTGAATTCTTGCAATGGCGCCTGCCGATCTCTTTCTCCGAATGCTCCTCTATGGATCTTCTTCTACTGGATCAGGTCTCCTTGCCTACTAATGTACCTTCCCAGTGATGGCACTCTGCAGTGATAGCTCTCCTGGTGCTCCAGTGATGTCTCTCATGGTACCAATATCAGATCTCCGTGCCCAAAGACGGCTCTCCTGGTACCCAGATTAGCTCTCCCACTGATGGCTCTCCCCAGTGGTGTCTCTCCTGGTGCCGAGATCAGATCTCCGTGCAGGTTGGGTAGTTCGTAAACAAAGCGCCTACCTTGCTTGGTGCAGGCAGGCCAGTGAAACAAAGGAAGTCTCGCCTGCCTACTTGCCCTGAGGATTTGCCCCCAGCGCCAGACAGACTGAGCTGGATGGTGTTATGTGCCCAAAGAGCTGGATAATTTTTCTAATGTGTTCTTGGATTCGGTTTGCCAGAATTTTGTTGAGGATTTTTGCGTCGATGTTCATGAGTGAGATTGGCCTGTAATTCTCTTCCTTGGTTGGGTCTTTGTGTGGTTTTGGTATCAGAGTTACTGTAGCTTCATAAACGGAATTTGGCAATGACTCTTCTGTTTCTATATTGTGAAATACATTAAGGAGTATACGTATTAGGTCTTCTTGGAAGTTCTGGTAGAATTCCGCATTGAAACCATCTGGTCCTGGACTTTTTTTGGAAGGGAGGTTTTTGATAACAGCTTCTAATTCTTCACGACTAACAGGTCTATTTAGGTTGTTCACCTGGTCCTGGTTTAACTTTGGTATATCGTATTTATCTAAAAAAGTGTCCATTTCTTTTACATTTTCCAGTTTTGTGGCATACAGGCTTTTGTAGTAAGATCTAATGATTCTCTGAATTTCCTCTGTGTCTGTGGTTATGACCCCCTTTTCATTTCTGATCTTCTTAATTTGCAAATTCTCTCTCTGCCGTTTGATTAGTTTGGATAGGGGTTTATCAATCTTGTTGATTTTCTCCAGGAACCAGCTTTTTGATTCATTGATTATTTCAATTGTTTTCTGTGTTTCTATTTTGTTGATTTCAGCCCTCAGTTTGATTATTTCCAGTCTTCTACCCCTTCTAGGTGAGTCTGCTTCTTTTTTTTCTAGAGCTTTCAGGTGGGCTGTTAAGTCTCCAATGTGTGCTTTCTCTGTTTTCTTTAAGTGGGCACTTAGTGCTATGAACTTTCCTCTCAGGACTGCTTTCATAGTGTCCCATAGGTTTGAGTATGTTGTTTCATTATTTTCATTGTCTTCAAGAAAGACTTTAATTTCTTTCTTTATTTCGTCCTTGATCCAGGTGTGGTTCTGTAGTTGACTGTCTAGTTTCCATGAGTTCATAGTCTTTCTGGGGATAGCATTATTGTTGAATTCTAACTTTAATCCATGGTGATCTGATAAGACACAGGTGGTTATTAATATTTTTTTGTAGCTGTGTAAGTTTGCTTTGTTTCCGAGTATGTGGTCTATTTTCGAGAAGGTTCCATGAGCTGCAGAGAAGAAGGTATATTCTTTCTTATTTGAGTGGAATGTTCTATAGATGTCTGTTAAGTCCATTTGATTCATTACCTCCCTTAATCCTCTTATTTCTCTGTTAGGTTTCTGTCTGATTGACCTGCCCATTGGTGAGAGAGGAGTGTTGTAATCTCCTACTATTAGTGTGTGTGGTTTGATGACTGCCTTGAGTTCTAGTAACGTTTCTTTTACATAAGTGGGTGCTTTTATATTAGGGGCATATATATTCAGGATTGAGACTTCATCCTGGTGAATTGTTCCTGTTATGAGTAAAAAATGTCCCTCTCCATCTCTTTTGATTGATTTTAGTTTGAAGTCAACTTTCTTAGAAATTAGTATGGCCACACCTGCTTGTTTCTTAGGTCCGTTTGCTTGATAAACCTTTTCCCAGCCATTTACTCTGAGTAGATGTCTGTCTTTGTGGTTGAGGTGTGTTTCTTGTAAGCAGCAGAATGTTGGATCCTGTTTTCGAATCCAATCTCTTAGCCTGTGCCTCTTTATAGGTGAGTTTAGTCCATTGATATTAAGTGATATTAATGACCAGTGGTTGTTAACTACGGTCATTTTTCCTTTCTCTCTTTCTTTCTTTTGGTAGTAGAGTTTGTGTGTTTCCCTTCTTCAAGTTGTGCTGGTGAAGGGTCATTAGATGTCTGAGTTATTGTGGGCATTGTTGGACTCCTTGGTTTGTGATTTTCCTTCTATTACTTTCTGTAGGGCTGGATTTGTGGCTACATATTGTTTAAATTTGTTTTTTCCTGGAAAATTTTGTTTTCTCCATTTATAGTGAACGAAAGCTTGGCTGGGTATAGTAGTCTGGGCTTGCATCCATGGTCTCGTAGTTTCTGCAGTATATCTATCCAGGACCTTCTGGCTTTCATGGTTTCCATAGAGAAATCAGGTGTAAGTCTGATAGGTTTACCTTTATAGGTAACTTGACCTTTTTCCTTTGCAGCTCTTAATATTCTTTCTTTATTCTGTATGTTTTGTGTTTTGATTATTATATGACGAGGAGATGTGTTTTTTTGATCCAGTCGATTCGGTGTTCTGTATGCTTCTTGGACCTTCAAAGGACTATCTTTCTTAAGGTTGGGAAAGTTTTCTTCTATAATTTTATTAAATATATTTTCTGGACCATTGAGCTGTACTTCTCCTTCTTCTATCCCTATTATTCTTAGGTTTGGTCTTTTTATTGTGTCCCAGATTTCCTGAATGTTTTGTGATGAGAATTTGTTGGTTATGCTGTTTTCTTTGATCAGAGAGTTTATTTTCTCTATGGTATCTTCAGTGTCTGAGATTCTTTCTTCTATCTTTTGTAATCTGTTGGTGGTACTTGTCTCTGTAGTTCCTGTTCGTTTATCCAAATTTTCCATCTCCATCCTTCCCTCGGTTTGTGTTTTCTTTATTACTTCCACTTCATCCTTCAAGTCTTGAACCATTTCCCTTACCTGTTTGATTACTTTTTTTTGTTTCTCTTGGTTTTCTTGGGTATCTTTGAGATATTTATTCATTTCCTCTACCTTTTTGTTTGTAATCTCTAATTGATTATGGCAGTTTTTCACCTCCTCTTTAAGGGCCTCTATTATTTTCATATAATTCACTTTTGAGTCGAATTCTTCTAATTCTTCTGGATTAGCGTGTACACTTCTCATTTCGGGATTCCTGGATTCTGGTGATGTCACGTTGCTTTTCAAGTTGTTGGGGGAATTCTTGCATTGGTGCCTGTTCATCTTTTCCTTCAAATGGAGCCAGGAGAGGCCTGGTGTCTTGGACAAGTCTTGCTGTGACTAACTCTCTGGGTGTATCTCATCAGTGTAGGGGCAGGAACCGTTCCTTTGCAGATGAACTCCTCAACACCAAAACAGGGATGCCTGGTATTCCAATGACCCACGGAAAGAAGGCCGAATGCAAGGTGTAGGGCGGGGTCGAGTAGAACACAGGTGACACTGCAGTACAAGCTGGGGGTGCCTGTGCTCCCTTTCGGGGGTTGCTGAGGCCTGCCCGCTAGGCAGGCACTCACTGCTCTGGTTGGGTAGCCTTAGTGTAGGGGGGTTTGTGCTCTCTACTGGGACAGTCCGCCCCAGGCTAGTACACACTCACCCGTCCAGATGGAACTTCTCAGCACCTACACAGGGACTCCTGGTAGCCCCAATGAGCCAGGGACCAAGGGAAGTAGGGGGCAGGCAGAGCAGGTCCAGGAGAGCACAGCAGACACTGCAGCCCCAGCAGCAGGGGCCCGAGTTCCCTGGCGGGGACCTTGAGGCCTGCCCTCTAGTCAGGCACTCACTGCTCTGGGTTGGTAGCCTTAGTGAAAGGTCAGGAAACTGTTCCACAGCAAAGGACCTTGCAGACAAGGCAGGCTTGGGGGTGGGGGTGGGGGCGCATGCATAGGAAAGAAAGCCCTGCAGCAGGAGCTGGGGGAGGGGCGTTTGTGCTCTCTACCGGGACAGTCCGCCCCAGGATAGCACACACTCACCCGTCCAGATGGGACTTCTCAGAACCTACACAGGGACTCCTGGTAGCCCCGGTGAGCCAGGGGCCAAGGGAAATAGGGAGCAGGCAGAGCAGGTCCAGGAGAGCACAGCAGACACTGCAGCCCCAGCAGCAGGGGCCCGCGTTCCCTGGCGGGGACCTTGAGGCTTGCCCTCTAGTCAGGCTCTCACTGCTCTGGGTTGGTAGCCTTCTGGATGTTTGCTTTGTTACCGAGTATGTGGTCAATTTTCGAGAAGGTTCCATGAGCTGCAGAGAAGAAGGTATATTCTTTCCTATTTGGGTGGAATATTCTATACATGTCTGTTAAGTCCATTTGATTCATTACCTCCAATAATTCTCTTATTTCTCTGTTAGGTTTCTGTCTAATTGACATGTCCATTGGAGAGAGAGGAGTGTTAAAGTCTCCTACTATTAATGTGTGTGGTTTGATTGCTGCCTTGAGTTTTAGCAATGTTTCTTTTATGTACGTGGGTGTTTTTATATTAGAAGCATAGATATTCAGGATTGAGACTTCATCCTGATGAATTGTTCCTGTTATGAGTAGAAAATGTCCCTCTCCATCTCTTCTGATTGATTTAAGTTTGAAGTCAACTTTGTTAGAAATTAGTATGGCCACACCTGCTTGTTTCTTAGGTCCATTAACTTGATACCCCTTATCCCAACCCTTTACTCTGAGTAGGTGTCTGTCTTTGTAGTTGAGGTGTGTTTCTTGTAAACAGCAGAATGTTGGATCCTGTTTTCATATCCAATCTCTTAGTCTGTGCCTATTTATAGGTGAGTTGAGTCCATTGACATTAAGTGATATTAATGACCAGTGGTTGTTAACTCCGGTCATTTTTTTAGTAGTAAATTTTGTGTATTTCCCTTCTTTGTGTTGCACTGGTGAAGGGTCTCTAGTTGTCTGAGATATTGTGGTGATTGTTGGACTCCTTGGTTAGTGATTTTCTTTCTGTTACTTTCTGTAAGGATGGATTTGTGGCTACGTATTGTTTAAATTTGTTTTTATCCTGGAAAATTTTGTTTTCTCCATTTATAGTGAACGAAAGTTTGGCTGGGTATAGTAGTCTGGGCTTGCATCCACAGTCTCTTAGTTTCTGCAGTACATCTATCCAGGACCTTCTGGCTTTCATTGTTTCCATAGAGAAGTCAGGTGTAAGTCTGATAGGTTTACCTTTATAAGTAACTTGGCCTTTTTCCTTTGCAGCTCTTAATATTCTTTCTTTATTCTGTATGCTTTGTGTTTTGATTATTATATGGCGAGAGGATGTTTTTGTTTTTTTTTTTTTTTTGATCCAGCCTATTCGGTGTTCTGTATGCTTCTTGAACCTTCGTAGGTATATCTTTCTTTAGGTTGGGAAAGTTTTCTTCTATAATTTTATTAAATATATTTTCTGGACCGTTGAGCTGCGCTTCTTCCCCTTCTTCTACTCCTATTATTCTTAGGTTTGGTCTTTTTATTGTGTCCCATATTTCCTGAATGTTTTGTGATGAGAGTTTGTTGGCCTTGCTGTTTTCTTTGATCAGTGTGTTTATTTTCTCTATGGTATCTTCAGAATCTGAGATTCTTTCTTCTATCTCTTGTATTCTGTTGGTTATGCTTGTTTCTGTAGACTCTATTCGTTTACCTAGATTTTCCATGTCCAGCCAGCCTTCTGTTTGTGTTTTCTTCTTTGCCTCCAATTCAGTTTTCAAGACTCGAACTGTTTCCGTTATCTGTTTGATTGTTTTTCCTTGGTTTCCTAGGTTATCATTCACTGATTTACTCAATTCTTCAAACTTTCTGTTATACTTCTCATCCATTTCTATAAGGGCATTTTTTACATGCTGTTTAAGGGCGTCAATCACTTTCATAAAGTCAATTTTTTCTACTTCTTCATGATTAAGGTTTTCATGTCCTCCTGTTGTGAGGTCGCTGGGTTCTGTTGGTTTCATATTATTTTTCAGATTGTTGGGTGAATTGCATTGGCGCCTGCCCATCTCTTCCTCCGAATGCTCTCCTATGGATCTTCTTTTACAGGATCAGGTCTCCTTGCCTACTGTTGTACCTTCCCAGTGATGGTACTCCCCAGTGATCGTTCTCCTGGTGCTCCAGTGATGTCTCTCCTGGTGACAATATCAGATCTCCATGCCCAATGATGGCTCTCCTGGTGCCAAGATCCGTTCTCCTTGCTTTTTGGGTAGTTCGTAAACAAAGCGCCTACCTTGCTTGGTACAGGCAGGCCAGTGGAATAAAGGAACTCCCGCCTGCCTGTTTGCCCTGAGGATTCACCCCCAGCGCCCAGACAGGCTGAGCTAGGTGGTGTTATGTGCCCAAAGAAGGAAGGGGGCAGAAGGAAGAAGGGTTCTGGATGCAAACTGGGTGGGATAGGAACAGAGAGGCAGCCTGCAGGGAGTAGAGTCTCTGCAGAGAGCCCAGGAGGGATGGGGGTGGGTGAGGAACTTCTGAGTTCCCTGTCCCGGACTGCTGCCGCGGGTCACAAACTCACCCCAATGATGTCTCTCCTGGTACCGAGCTCAAATCTCCGTGCTGGTTAGGTAGTTCGTAAGCAAAGCTCCTACCTTGCTTGGTGCAGGCAGGCCAGTGAAACAAAGGAACTCGCGCCCAACTGTTTGCCCTGAGGATTCGCCCCCAGCGCCCAGACAGGCTGAGCTAGGTGGTGTTATGTGCCCAAAGAAGGAAGGGGGAAGAAGGAAGAAGGGTTCTGGATGCAAGCTGGGTGGAATAGGAACAGAGAGGCAGTCTGCAGGGAGTAGAGTCTCTGCAGGGAGCCCAGGGGGGATGGGGGTGGGCGAGGAACTTCTGAGTTCCCTGTCCGGGGCTGCTGCCGCATCACAAACTCACCCCAATGATGTCTCTCCTGGTACCGAGCTCAGATCTCCGTGCTGGTTGGGTAGTTCGTAAACAAAGCGCCTACCTTGCTTGGTGCAGGCAGGCCAGTGAAACAGAGGAACTCCCACCCGCCTGTTTGCTTAATGGATAATTTTTTAATATGTTCTTGAATTCTGTTTGCCGGTATTTTATTGAGAATTTTTACATCGATGTTCGTGAGTGAGATTGGTCTGTAATTCTTTCTTAGTTGAGTCTTTGTGTAGTTTTGGTATCAGGGTAACTGTAACTTCATAAAAAGAGTTTGGCAATGACTCTTCTGTTCCTATTTCACGAAACACCTTAAGGAGTATAGGTATCAGCTCTTTCTTGGAAGTTCTGGTAGTTTTTTTTGCCTTAAACCATCTGGTCCTGGGCCTTTTTTGATGGAAGGTTTTTGATGACAGCTTCTATTTCCTTGTGACTTACAGGTTTATTTATATTGTTCACCTAGTCTTGATTTAATTTTAATATATGGTACTTATCTAAAAAATGTCCATTTCTTTTACATTTTCCAATATTGTGGCATACAGGCTTTTATAGTAAGACCTAATGATTCTCTGAATTTCCTCAGTATCTGTGGTTATGTCCCCCTTTTCATTTCTGATCTTGTTAATTTGATTATTCTCTCTCTGCCTTTTGATACGTTTGGATAGGGGTTTGTCAATCTTGTTGGTTTTCTCAAAGAACCAGCTCTTTGTTTCATTGATTCTTTGGATTGTTTTTTGTGTTTCTATTTTGTTGATTTCAGCCTTCAGTTTGATTATTTCCAGTCTTCTACTCCTCCTAGGTGAATCTGCTTCTTTTTTTTCTAGATCTTTCAGCTGTGCTATTAAGTCTCTAATGTGAGCTTTCTTTGTTTTCTTTATGTGGGCACTTGGTGCTATGAACTTTCCTCTTAGCACTGCTTTCATGGTGTCCCCTAGGTTTGGGTATGTTGTTCTTTATTTTTGTTGAATTCAAGGAAGACTTTAATTTTTTCCTTTATTTCTCCTTGACCCAAGGTTGGTTCAGTAATTGACTGTTCAGTTTCCATTAGTTTGTAGGCTTTCTGGGGGTAGAATTGTTGTTAAATTCTAACTTCCTTCCAAGGTGATCTGATAAGACACAGGCGGTTACTAATATTTTTTTGTATGTGTGGATATTTGCTTTGTTGCCGATTATGTGAACAATTTTCGAGAAGGTTCCATGAGATGCTGGGAAGAAAGTATATTCTATTCTATTTGGGAGGAATGTTCTATAGATGTCTCTGAAGTCCATTTGATTCATTACATCTGTTAGTTCTCTTATTTCTCTGTTAAGTTTCTTATTTCTCTGTTAAATTTCTTCAAAGGCTTGCCTCCCAGGACAGAACAGCTCCTGGGGAGACATTCCTGAGAATCTGTGCCAACCTCTTCCATGACTGGCCTCTCCAGGAAAGCGTAGGCCCTGGGGAGCAGTGCCATGGAAGTTGTGTCCCCCTCTTAACTCAATTGACCTCATTAGGGCCAGCCATGCCCTGGGGACAGGCCAGGGACACTGTATTCCCCTCTTCCTCAGCTGGTCCTCTCAGGGCAGGATTGGCCCTAGGGATGCAGATGCTGTGCTACCGTCTTCCACAGCTGGCTTCTGCAGTGGCACACAGAATATGTGGACCAGGTGGGGAAATCTATGCCATCATCTTCCATAGCTGTCCCCTAAAAGACTGTAGATGCCCTGGGGATCTATGCTGGGGAAGCTGTGTCCTGGCCTCCCCAGGACAGGCTAGGCCCTGGACTGCCAGGCTGTAAAAGCTGTACTCCCTTTTCCATGGCTGGCCTGTGTCAACTCTTCCACAACTGGCCACGCCAGCATCTGCAAGCTTGGTAAATCTGCACCCACCTGTCTATGTCTACCCTCCATAGTGCGTGCCAGGCTGGGGATTTGTACCACCTCTTCCATCTCTCCAGAACAGCAGGCCCTGGGGTGCTCGGCCGGGGAAGCTGAGCCAGCCACTCTTCCATGGATGGCCTCCCAGGAGCCAGCCACTGCCTGTGGTGCCAGGCTACCAAAGCTGCATGCCCCTTTCATGGCTGGCCTTAACAGGCCTGGACAAGCTCTGGGGAGGCAAGCATGGAACACTATGCCCTGCTTGTCCTTGGCTGACTTCCTCAGGATTAGTCAGGTTCTGGGGAACCAGGCTGGGGACGTTGGGCTCACCTCTTCTACAGATGGCCTCCACAGGAAAAGAGAGGCCCCGGGATGCCAGGACAGGGATGCTGTGCTCTCCTCTTCCCTTCCGCGATGGGTCCCCTCAGTGCCATACAGGGCCTGGTGAGCAACGGCGGGGTAGCTTAACCCCCATCTTCCATGGCTGGCATCTTCAGGTCCAGACAGACCTTGGAGCCAGTCGGGGGAAGCTGCAACACCTCACCCATGGATCACCTCTGAAAGGATGAACAGGCCCTGGAGAGCCAGGCCAGGGAGGCTGCAGCCCGATCTACCATGGATAGCCTCTGTAGCACTGAACAGACTGTAGGGACTCAGGCCAGAGAAGCAGTGCCACCCTCTTCCACAGCTGCCCTACTCAAAAGCAGACAGTAATGGGGAGCCTGGCTGGGGAAACAGTGTCCCCCTTTTCCACAGATCACCTCTGAAATGCCTAACAGGCCCTGAGGAGCCATTCTGGGGCACCTGCACGCCCCCTCTACTATGTCTGGGGTCAGCAGGGCCAGACAGGTCTTGGGGAGCCAGACCAGGGATGCTGCACCCTGCTCTTCCATGGCTAGCTTCTGCAGGGCATCAGGCCTCAGCCTCTTCCAAGGATAGCCTCTGCCTGTCCAGAGAGGCCCTGAGGAAACCTTTGGGGGAATCTTCACTTTCCATGACGGGTCTTCACAAGGCCAGACAAATTTGGGGGAGCAGGACAAGGATACTGCACCCCTTCTTCCAATGCTTGCCTCCACAGGGCCTAACAAGCTGAGGAAGGTGCATGGCCTCTTCCATGGTGGGCCTCCCTAAGACAGGACATGCCCTGGAGAGTGAGACAGGGGAAATTGTGCCCACCTCTTTCACAGCTGACCTTTCCCAGCTTGACCAAACTCTGGGATACCATACAATATAAGCTGAACCACACCCTTAAGGCTTCCCCGGGACCAGACAGTCCCTAGAGAGTCCTGCTAGAAAATCTATGACCTGTCTTCCATAGCTGAGCTCCACAGGGCCACGCAGACTCTGGGGATTTAGGCCAGTGCTTAGCTCACCTCCACAGGGTTGGACAAGCCCCGGGGACCTAGGCCATGGCAGCTGTGCCCCTCTTCCATTACTGGCATCACCAGGAACTTTAAAATTGGGGAAGCTGTGCCTCTTCATCCACAGCCCTAGAAGCTGTGCCCCCTCTTTGATGGCTGACCACCTGGGACAAGCCAGTTAGTTACTAGGGAGCCAAGCAGGGGAAGCTGCACCCCACTCTTCTATGGCTGTCCTCTGTGGGGCAGGACAGGCTCTGGGGAACCAGGCCAGGGAAGCTGTGGACTCCTCTTTCAATGGCTGTACTCACCGGGGCCACCTGTGCCCTGTGATTCCAGGCCAGTTTAGTTCTGACCCCTCTTCCTCTGCTGGGTTCCCCAGGGCCAGCCATGTACGAGGGGACCAGGTTGGGAAAGCTGTGCCTCCCACGTCCACATCTGTCCTTACCAGGGCCTGCAAGCCTGTGGAAGTTGTGCCTCCTCCTCCACGTCTAGCGTCCTCAGCGTCTTGCAGACTGGGGAAGCTGAGCCTGCTCTTCTCCATCTGGAGTCATCAGGGCCACCACGACCTGGGGTGCCAACCCATGTAATATGCTCCCGACTCTTCCATGTCTTGCCTCCCCAGTGGCAGTCATGTCCTGTGGGATCAGGCCAGAGCAGCTGTACCCCTCTTCCACAGCTGGAGAACCTGAATGTGGATGCTGGGCCCCCATCTTCCATGACTGCCCTCTGCAGAGCCAAACAGGCCCTGGGGAACCAAGTGGGGAAAAGTCCACCCAGTTCTTTCACAGATGGCCACTGCAGGGCTGGAAAGAACCTTTGGAAACAAGTGGGGAGCTGTGCTTCCCTCTTCCACAGCTGACCTTCACAGGGACACACAAACATGGGAGCCAAGCTTGGTCAGCTGTTCCCACCTTTTCCATGGCTGGCATCACCTATGCTGGAATGTCCTGGGCTGCAATGCCATGGAATCTGTATCTGCTCTTCCATGAATGGCCTGAGCCCCCTCTTCCACTACTACCCTCCCCACAGCCTGCAGGCTCATGGAAGCTGCACCCTCTCCACAGCTAGCCTCCTCAGGGAAGGTGTGCCCCATCTTCTGCAGCTTGCTTCCCTGAGACAGAACAGGCCCTGGGGAGCCAGGCAAGGGAAGCTGCACCCCGTTCCATGACTGGCCTCACAAGGGCTGTCCAAGACCTCGGGTTCCAGGTAATGTAAGATGTAACCTCCTTTTCCACAGCTGGCCTACCCAGGGCTGTGCAATTTCCTGTGAGCTTGGCTGGGGCAACTTGAGCCCCCTCTTCCATAGCTGGCTTCTGGCATGCTGCACAAGCCCTGCGGAGCCAGGTCTGCAATGTTGGGACCTTCTTCCATGGCTGGCCTGTACCACACCTTCCATGGCTAGCCTCCCCAGGGCCTGCCAGGAGAGGGAAGCTGTGCTACCTCTTCCATGGCTTTTCTCTTGGGACAGGACGGACCCTGAGGAGACAGTCTGCGGAATCTGTGCCCCACCTTCTATGGCTGAATTCCCTAGTATAGGATAGACCCTAGGGAACCAGGCCATGGATACTGTGTCCCCCACTTCCATGTCTGGCCTCATCAGGCCTGGCAATGCTGTGTGGGGTTCCCTGGCCATTTAAGCCACAACCATACTACCATGGCTGGCCTCCCAAATACCAGCCTAAATGAAGGAGCCAGACCATGTGAGCATCCTCTGGACCAGCCATGTCCTGGGGTGCAAGGCCATGTAAGTTGTTCCCCTTCTCCCAGGATTTCCCTGAAACCCATTTTCCATTACTGCTCCCCTGGGGCCTGCAAGCCAGTTGAAGCTGCCCTCTCTTCCACAGCAAGCCTCCACAGGGCCCACAAAACTGGGGAAGGTGTGCTTCCTCTTCTGCAGCTGACATCCCCAAGACAGGGCAGGCCCTGGGAAGCCAGGTGGGGTAAGCTGCATACCTCTCCATGGCTGGCACTCCCTGGACCAGCCATGCCCTTGGGTGTAAGGTCGTGAGTGCTGCATCCCCTCTTCCACAGCTGGTCTCTGTAGGGCATGCAAGCCCCTGGAAGCCGTGCCCTCTGTTACACAGCTGGCCTCACCAGGACAGGACAAGCCAGGTAAGGTATGCCCCCTTTCCACGACAGGGCTCACCAGGGATGGACAGGTCCTGGGGAGTCATGACAGGGCAGTCAACTCCCTCTTTCAAGGCTGGCCTCCACAGGACTGCATAAGTCCCAAGGATTCAGGCCATTGAAGATGCACCCCCTCTTCTACAACTGGCATCCTGAAGGCCCAATAACACCAAGGAAGCTGCAACAATGAATAAATGGGACCTCCTGAAACTGAGAAGCTTCTGTAAACAAAGGACACAGTCATTAAGACAGAAAGGCAACCCACTAAATGGGAGATCTCCACCAACCCCACATCAGACAAAGGCCTGATCTCCAAAATACATAAAAAGACTCAAGAAACTAGACATTAAAATTCTAAATAACACAATTTAAAAATGGGGTACTGAACTAAACAGAAAATTTCAAATGGCCAAAAGATACTTAAGGACATGTTCAACTTCCTCAACTACCAGGGAAATGCAAATCAAAACAACACTGAGATAGCATCTTACATCTGAACGGCTAAAGTCAAAAACATTAGTGACGGTTTATGCTGGAGAGGATGTGGAGTAAGGGGAACACTCATCCATTACTAATGTGCAACTACTTTGGAAATCAGTGTGGCGGTTTCTCAGAAAATTGGAAGTCAACCTACCTCGGGATCCATTCTTGGGATACCCAAGAGATACCCAATCATATTACAAAAGCATTTGTTCAACTATGTTCATAGCAGTATTATTTGTAATAGCCAGAACCTGGAAACAACCTAGATGCCCCTCAATGGACAAATGGATAAAGAAAGTGTGGCACATCTACACATTAGAGTTCTACTCAGCGGTAAAAAGCAATGACATCTTGAATTTTGCATGCAAATGGATGGAAGTAGAAAACACCATCCTGAGTGAGATAACCCAGACCCAAAAATATGAATATGGTATGTACTCACTCATTAGTGGATTCTAGCCATAAACAAAGGACATTGAGCCTATAGTCCTGATCCTAGAGAAGCTAAGTAATGAGGTGAACCCAAAGCAAAACATATATAGATCTTCCTGAAAATTGGAAGCAGACAAGATCTCCAGGCAAAAGTTGGGAGGATGGGTGGCAGGGGGAGAGTGAAAGGAAGAGGGGAGAAGGGGAGGGTTGGGAAAAGCTTGTGGGAGTGGGATGGTTGATATGGAGGAATATGAAGGACAGATATGTGTGCAGGGAAGGAGATACCTCAATTGAGGGAGCCATTTTGGAGTTGGCAAGAGTCTTGGCTCTGGAGGGGTTCTGAGGAGTCCATGGGGATGACCCCAGCTAGGATCATGGGCAGTGGAAGAGAGGGTGCCTGAACTGGCCTTGTCCCATAGTCAGATCAGACTGATAACAATCTTGAATATCATCATAGAACCTTTGTCCAGCAATGGATCGAGACAGAGACCCACATCAGAGCACTGGACTGAGCTCTCAAGGTCCAGTTGCAGAGCAGAAGGAGGGAGAACATGACCAAGGAAGTCAGGATCACGAGGGGTCGGTCCACCAACTGATACAGTGTAACTGAACTAATGGGACCTCACCAACTCCAGCTGGACTGGGAATGAAGGAACATGGGATCTAACTGGACCCTCTGAATGTGGCTTACAGTTGGGCAGACTGAGGGGCTAATGACAATAACACTGGGATTTGTCTCTACTGCATGGACTGGCTTTTGGGAATCCTATTCTCTTTGGATGCATACGTTGCTCAGCCTGGATGTAGTGAGGAGGGCCTTGGACTTTCCAAAGGGCAGGGCAGCTTACCCTCTCTTAGGACTGGAAGGGGTAGGGGTGAGGGGACGGGGAGGGAAGTGGGAGAAGGGGAGGAAGTGGAAATTTTGATTGGTATTATTTTTAAAGTAAGAAAAAAATAATAATAACAAGGGAACTGTACCCTGTCTTCTATGGCTAGCCTCCTCGGGGACTCTCAGGACAGAGAAGCTGCACACACTTCTTCTATGGCTGGTGTCCCCAGGACAGGACAGGACAGGACAGGACCTGGGGAGTCTGTCCAAGCTAGTTGCTTCCCCCTCTTCCTCTCTGTGGAAGGAAGTGTCCTGCAGTACAGGCCTGGGAAACCAGGCTGGAGAATCTGTGTTCACCTTCCACAGTTGGCCTCTGCAGGACTGGACAGGGCACGGGGAGCCAGGCCAGGGAAGGTGCACACACTGTTCCTTATCTGGCCTCACCAGGGCCGGTCAAACCCTGGGGTGTCAGGCCATGTAAGCTGCAACCTCCTCTTCCAAGGCTGGTCATTCCCTGGGGAGTGAGGCCAGGGAATCTGCACAACCCTCTTTTTTTTATATCTATATTTTTGTATTGGGGGGAGGGAGTAGAAAAGAAAGCAGCCCCTATACTGGGCCCTGTTCAGTGGCAGCTTCTTGTTCCATAGGGTTAAGGAAGACTTTGAGGAAATAAAAGTTGTTTGGAAAAATCCAGGTGTAGTTGCTTTGTATGCTGTGATGGGTAGGGGGGATGCAGTGACGTGTGAAGGCCCTGCACACCCTCCATCTTGCCTCAGACTATGTCCTGGAACCCTGGGGCGGAGAAAGTGCTACTTTCATTCCTGCTTCTTGGGATTGTTGACTGCCACGTAGTGATAGAGAACCACAAGCAAGAAAAGCGACACGCCCAGCATGTTGGCGAAGATGGCGAGCTGCACGTCCGTGATCATCCTGACCAGCTCCACTTGGCTCCGACGCTACCGCTCGCTGTACAGCTCGAGGTAGGAGCACAACCCTCTTCTATGTCCGCACTATGCAGTGCTGGACAGACCATGGGTAGTCAGACAGTGTTACTGCGTCCTCGTCTTCCATGTCTGGCCTCTGTTGGGCCAGACAGGCCATGGGGAAACAAGTGGGGGAAGCTGCACCATCCTCTTCTGCAGATGGCCTCTGCAAGGCCAGGTAGATGCTGGGGAGACAGTTGTGTAAGGTGTGTTTCCTCATGGTTGACTTCTTCAGTGCCAGACACACCCTGGGAAGCCAGGCTGGGGAAATCGCTGCCTCTCTTCCACGACTGTCACGGAGCTGGCCAGGCCCTGGGAAGCCTGGCCAGGAAAACTGTGCTCCCTTTTCCACAGCTGTCTTCCACAGTGCTTGGCAGTCTCTGGTGAGCCATGCCCAAGAAGCTGTGTATACCACTTCTGTGACTGGTCCCCTCAGGTGTGGACAGGAATGGCGAGTCTGACTGGGGAATCTGTACCCCTTCTTCAATAACTGGCCTAGCCAGAGCTGTACAAGCCCTGGGGAGCCAGACTCGGGATGTTGCTGTGCCACCCACTTCTGTGGCTGGCCACCACAGACCTGGACATTCCCCAAAGCCATGCTGGAGAAGCTGTACCCCCAATTTTATGACTGGCCTCCCAAAGACAGCCTAAGCCCTAGGGTACCAAGCCAGGGGAGCTGTGCTACCTCTTCCATGGCCGTCCACTGCCCCATCTTTAACAAATGGCCTCCCCAGGGCCTGCCAGGGCAAGGACCACATAGCCTGAACTTCCATGACTCTGTGCTCCTCTCTTCCATGGCTGGACTTTGCATATCCTAAAAGGACCTGGGAAGCCAGTCCAGAGAAGCCAACCACTGATCCTGGCAGGCTGAGACAGGCCCTGAGAAGCCCATCTTGGAAAGCTGTGCCCTACCCCTTCCAGAGCTCGTCTCTTCAGGTGCAGACAGAAATAGGAGCTGGCAGGGGGTCTGTGTCCCCTCTTCCACAGATGGACTATGACTTGCCATACATGGCCTGGGGAGCCATGCTGGGGCAGGAGCACTCCCCTCTTCTGTGGCTGCAGTCTGCAGGGCTGGAGGGCCCTGAGGAGCCAGGCCATAAAGTTGCATCCACCTCTGCCAAGGCTGGCCTCTGCAGGTTCAGACATGCACTGGGGAGACAGGCAGGGGGAGCTGCAGACCCCTTTTCCATGGCTGAGCTCCGCAGTGCCATACAAACCTGGGAGTCTCAGACTGGGCACACTATGTCCACCTCTTTCAAGGTCGGCCTCTGCAGGTCAGACAGGCCATGGGTAGTCTGCTGGAAAAGGCTGCATCCCCTCTTCCACTTCTGGCTCCTTAGGTCAGATAATCCCTAGGGAGCCAGAGCATGGAAATATCACCCTCTTTTCCATGTCTGACCTGTCCTTTCTCTTCCAGTACTGACATCCCTAAGATCTGCAAGATTGGGTAAGCTGTGACTCTCTTCCACGGCTAGTATTCCCAAGGACTACCAGGCAAGGGAATCTGTCTCCACTTCAACGACTAAACTCCCAGGACAGGACAGGCCCTGGGGATCCATACCAGGGAATCTGAGCCCCCCTCAACCATGGATGGCCTCTCTAAGACAGGACAGGCATTGCACAGCCATGGCAGAAATGTTGTACAACCCTCTTCCACAGCTGTCCTTCACATGGCCCAATAGGCCCTGGGGAACCAGTCTGTGAATCTGCACCATTCTTACACGGTTGGACTCCTCAGGGAGAGTCAGGACCTCATGAGCTCGCCTCTGGGAGCTGTGCCACCCTTCTTCAATGTCTGGCCTCTGCAGGTCTGGAAATGACCTGGGGACCCAGGCCACGGACGCTGTGATGCCCTTTTATGGCCACTGCAGGTCTGGACAGTCCCTGGGAAGCCTTGCTAGGAAAGCTCTGTCCCCCTCTTCTACAGATGAACTTTCTGGGTGTGGACAGGAATGGGGAGCCTGGCAAGAGTTTCATTGCAACCTCTTCCACAGATGACTTACACAGTCCATACAGGTATGGATAATGACAGCCCCTATCAATACTGACCACAGATTCCATGGGTAGAGATGGGTCAGGATAGTGACAGTACCAATCAGTGCTGACCCTAGTATATGTGGGTAGAAATGGTCCGGACAGGGACAGCCCCTATCAAAACTGACCATAGATTTTTTTTTTTTGGTTTTTTCAAGACAGGGTTTCTCTGTGGTTTTGGAGCCTGTCCTGGAACTAGCTCTTGTAGACCAGGCTGGTCTCAAACTCACAGAGATCCACCTGCCTCTGCCTCCCTAGTGCTGGGATTAAAGGCGTGTGCCGCCAGCGCCCGGCCTGACCATAGATTCTATGGGTAGAGATGGGTAAGGACAGTGACAGCCCCTATCAATACTGACCATAGATTCTATGGTAGAGATGGGTCAGGACAGTGACAACCCCTATTGATACTGACCATAGATTCTATGGGTAGAGATGGGTCAGGACAGTGACAGTCCAAATCAGGGCTGATCATAGTGTTGTTGGGTAGAGATGGTCAGGATAGTGACAGCCACCATCAGTGCTGATTATAGTATATGTGGGTAGAGATGGGTAGGATTTTCGTCTCTTAGTGTTGGTGGTCATCTTTCTGGGTATAAAGTTGTCATATGACAGGGTATAGAGATGTCATCTGTATAGGGTTGTCAAAGGATATAGGGTTGCCATTTGACAGGGTATAGGGATAATTGTCATCTGTCAGAGAATAGCATTGTGATCTCTCAGGGTATAGTGTTGTTTGTTATCTGTCAGGGTATAGAGTTGGTTGTGTTCTAGAGGGTATTGGGTTGTCATCTTTCAGAGTATAGGGATTGTTGTCATCTGTCAGGGTATAGGTTTGGTTGTCATTTTTCTGTGTATAGAGCTGGGTATCATCTGTCAAAGTTTAGGTTTGTCATTTGTGAGGGGGATAGGATTGTCATTTTCAGGGTATAGGGTTCTCATCTGTCAGGGATAGGGTTGGTTGTCATCTGTCAGGGAATAGGATGGTCTTCTGTCAAGGTCTAAGTTTGGTTGTCATCTGTTGGGTTATAGGTTTGGTTGCCATCTGGCAGGCTATATGATTAGTTGTCATCAGTCATGGTATAATGTTACTTGACATCTGTCTCTGTTTAGGGTTGTCATCTGTCAGGGTATAAAGTTGTCATATGTCAGGGAATAGAGGTGGCATCTGTAAGGGTATAGGGTTGTCATCTGTCAGAGTATAGACATATTATCTCTGAGGGTTTATAGTTGTAAATTGTCAGGTTATAGTGTTGGATGTCATCTGTCAAGGTATAGTGTTGTCATCTGTAAGTGTATAGGGTTGATTGGTCTATCATATGTCAGGATAAAGGGTTGACATCTGTAAGGTTATAGGGTTGTCATTTGTCAGAGTATATGGTTATTTTCTGTCAGGGTATCAGGTTCTTTGTCATCTGTCATGGTATAGGGCTGGTTGTAAAATGTCAGTGTATAAGACTGTCATCTTTCAGAGTGTGTTTGGTTGTCATCTATCAGGTTATAGGGTTGTTTTTCATCCGTTAGATATAAGGTTGATTGTTCTCTGTATGGGTATAAGGTTGTCATCTGTCAGGGAATAAAGTTGTCATCTGTCATGAAATAAAGTTGTCATCTGTCAGGGTATAGCATTGTCATCTTTCATGGTATAGGGTTGGTTGTCATCTGTCAGGGTCTATTGTTGGCATTTGTAAAGGTGTATGTTTGTCAACTGTCAGGGTATAGAGTTGGTGGTCATCTGTTTGGGTAGAATGTTGGTTGTCATCTGTCAGGGTATATAGTTGGCAGTTTTAAAGGTATATGTTTGTCAACTGTCAGGGTATAGAGTTGGTGTCAACTGTCTGGATAGAATGTTGATATAGTTGTCATCTGTCAGGGAATATAGTTGGTTGTCATAATGTCAGAATATATGGTTGGTAGTCATCTGTCAGGGTATAGAGTTATCTGTCAGGGGTTTAGATTTGTAATCTGACAGGGTATAGTCTTATAATACCTCAGGTATAGGGTAAGTTGTCATCTGTCAGGGTATAAGTATGTCATCATTCAGGGTATAGGGTTGCTTGTATTCTGTCAAGGTATAAGGTTGTTATCTGGCAGGGTATAGGTTTGGTTGTCATCTGTCAGGGCATAGTGTCAGCATCTGACAGGGTATAAGGTTGTTATCTCTGAGGGTATAAAGTTGGTTGTCTCCTTTCAGGGTATAGGGTTGCCATCTATCAGAGTACAGGTTTGATTGTCATATGTCAGGGTATAAGTTCATCATCTGTTACTGTATAAATTAAATGGAGAGAAACTTAAAGCCATCCCACTAAAATCAGGAACACGCCAAGGCTGTCCACTCTCCCCATACCTCTTCAATATAGTTCTTGAAGTCTTAGCAATAGCAATAAGACAACATAAGGGGATCAAGGGGATTCGAATTGGAAAGGAAGAAGTTAAACTTGCGTTATTTGCAGATGATATGATAGTGTACTTAAGCGACCCCAAAAACTCCACCAAAGAACTTCTACAGCTGATAAATACCTTTAGTAATGTGACAGGATACAAGATCAACTCCAAAAAATCAGTCGCCCTCTTATACACAAAGGATATGGAAGCAGAGAGGGAAATAAGAGAATCATCACCTTTCACGATAGCCACAAACAGCATAAAATATCTTGGGGTAACTCTAACCAAGGAAGTGAAGGATCTATTTGAAAAGAACTTTAAGTCTTTGAAGAAAGAAATTGAAGAGGATTCCAGAAAATGGAAGGATCTCCCTTGCTCTTGGATTGGGAGGTTCAACATAGTAAAAATGGCAATTCTACCAAAGTCAATCTATAGATTCAATGCAATCCCCATCAAGGTCCCATCAAAATTCTTCACAGATCTTGAGAGGACAATAATCAACTTTATATGGAAAAACAAAAAACCCAGGATAGCCAAAACAATCTATTATAATAAAGGATCGTCTGGAGGCATTTCCATCCCTGACTTCAAACTCTATTACAGAGCTTCAGTATTGAAAACAGCTTGGTATTGGCATAAAAACAGAGAAGTCGATCAATGGAACCGAGTAGAAGACCCTGATTTTAACCCACAATCATATGAACACCTAATTTTTGATAAAGGAGCTAAAAGTATTCAATGAAGAAAGCATCTTCAACAAATGGTGCTGGCAGAACTGGTTGGCAACATGTAGAAGAATGAAAATAGATCCATATCTATCACCATGCACAAAACTCAAGTCCAAATGGATTAAAGACCTCAACATTAGTCTAAACACACTGAACCTGATAGAAGAAAAAGTGGGAAGTACTCTACAACATATGGGTACAGGAGATCACTTCCTACGTTTATACCCAGTAGCACAGACATTAAGGACAACATTGAATAAATGGGACCTCCTGAAACTGAGTAGCTTCTGTAAAGCAAAGGACACTGTTACTAGGACAAAAAGGCAACCCACTTACTGGGAGAAGATCTTCACCAACCCCGCAACAGACAAAGGTCTGATCTCCAAAATATATAAAGAACTCAAGAAACTAGACTTTAAAATGCTAATTAACCCAATAAAAAATGGGGCACTGAACTGAACAGAGAATTCTCAACAGAAGAAATTCAAATGGCCAAAAGACACTTAAGGTCATGCTCAACCTCCTTAGCGATAAGGGAAATGCAAATTAAAGCAACTTTGAGATACCATCTTACACCTGTCAGAATGGCTAAAATCAAAAGCACCAATGATAGCCTTTGCTGGAGAGGTTGTGGAGAAAGGGGCACACTCATCCATTGCTGGTGGGAATGCAAACTTGTGCAACCACTTTGGAAATCAGTGTGGCGATTTCTCAGGAAATTTGGGATCAACCTACCCCAAGATCCAGTAATACCACTCTTGGGAATATACCCAAGAGATGCCCTATCATATGACAAAAGGATCTGTTCAGCTATGTTCATAGCAGCTTTGTATGTAATAGCCAGAACCTGGAAACAACCTAGATGCCCTTCAGTGGAGGAATGGATGAAGAAAGTGTGGAATATATACATATTAGAGTACTACTCAGCGGTAAAAAAACAATGACTTCTCGAATTTTGCGTGCAAATGGATGGAAATAGAAAACACTATCCTGAGTGAGGTATCCCAGACCCAAAAAGAGGAACATGGGTTGTACTCACTCATAATCGGTTTCTAGCCATAAATAAAGGACATTGAGCATAAAACTTGTGAACCTAGAGAAGCTAAATAAGAAAGTGAACCCAAAGAAAATCGTATAGTCATCCACCTGGATAGGGGAAGTAGACAAGATTGCCAGTCAAAAACTGGGAACTTGCGGGTGAGGTGGCATGGGGCAAAGGGGAAATGGGATGAGAAACGTGAGAAGGAAAGGATGGGAGGAGCTTGGGGGATTGGGATGTTTAGGATATAGGAAGGGTGGATATGGGAGCAGCGAAGTATATATCCTAACTAAGGGAGCCATTTTAGGGTAGGCAAGAGACTTGACTCTAGAGTGGCTGGCAGGTGTCCAGGGAGATGTCCCCAGCTGGTACCTTGGGAAACTGAAGAGAGGGAACCTGAAATGACCCTATCCTATACTGATGAATATCTTACATATCACCTTTGAACCTTCATCTGGCGATGGATCGAGGTAGAGACAGAGACTCAATTTGGAGCAATGGTCTGAGCTCTTAAGGTCCAAATGAGGAGCAGAAGGAGCAAGAACATGAGCAAGGAAGTCAGGACCATGAGGGACACCCACTGTGACAGTGGAACTGATTTATTGGGAGCCCACCAAGGCCAGCTGGTCTGGGACTGAATAAGTATGGGTTGAAACTGGACTCTCTGAGCATGGCGGACAATGAAGGCAGATGAGAAGCCAAGGACAATGGCACTAGGTTTCGAGCCTAATACATGAACTGGCTTTGTGGGAGCTTAGCCTATTTGGATGCTCACCTTCCTGGACCTAGATACAAGACCTTCATCTTCCCGCTGTGCAGGGAATTTTGACTGCTCTTCAGTATCGAGACGGAGGGGGAATGGTGTGGGGGGAGGAGAAGTGGAGTGGGAATAGGGGGAGGGGAGTGAGGGGAGGGGCCAATATTTGGGAGGAGGGGAGGGAAATGGGAAACGGGGAGCAGGTGGAAATTTTAATTAAAAAAGAATAAAGACTGCCCTACCTGCACCAAGCAAGGTAGGCCCTTGGTTTACGAACTACCCAACCAGCAGGGAGATCTGAGCTCGGTACCAGGAGAGACATCATTGGGGTGAGTTTGTGGCGGCAGCAGCCCCGGACAGGGAACTCAGAAGTTCCTCACCCCCCCACCCCTCCTGGGCTCCCTGCAGAGACTCTACTCCCTGCAGACTGCCTCTCTGTTCCTATCCCACCCAGCTTGCATCCAGAACCCTCCTTCCTTCTGCCCCCTTCCTTCTTTGGACACATAACACCACCTAGCTCAGCCTGTTTGGGTGCTGGGGGCGAATCCTCAGGGCAAACAGGCATGCAGGAGGTCCTTTGTTTCACTGGCCTGCCTGCACCAAGCAAGGTAGGCCCTTGGTTTACGAACTACCCAAACAGCACGGAGATCTGAGCTCGGTACCAGGAGAGACATCATCGGGGTGAGTTTGTGGCGGCAGCAGCCCCGGACAGGGAACTCAGAAATTCCTCACACACCCCCATCCCTCCTGGGTTCCCTGCAGAGACTCTACTCCCTGCAGACTGCCTTTCTATTCCTATCCCACCCAGCTAGCATCTAGAACCCTTCTTCCTTCTGCCCCCTTCCTTCTTTGGGCACATAACACCACCTAGCTCAGCCTGTCTGGGCGCTGGGGGCAAATCCTCAGGGCAAACAGGCAGGCGGGAATCCCTTTGTTTCACTGGCCTGTCTGGTCGCTGGGGGCGAATCCTTAGGGCAAACAGGCAGGGGGAGTTCCTTTGTTTCACTGGCCTGCCTGCACCAAGCAAGGTAGGCGCTTTGTTTACGAACTACCCAACCAGCACGGAGAACGGATCTTGGCACCAGGAGAGCCATCATTGGGCACGGAGATCTGATATTGTCACCAGGAGAGACATCACTGGAGCACCAGGAGAACCATCACTGGGGAGTACCATCACTGGGAAGGTACAACAGTAGGCAAGGAGACCTGATCCTGTAAAAGAAGATCCATAGGGGAGCATTCAGAGGAAGAGATGGGCAGGCGCCAATGCAAGAATTCACCCAACAATCTGAAAAATAATATGAAACCAACAGAACCCAGCGACCTCACAACAGGAGGACATGAACACCTTAATCATGAAGAAGTAGAAAAAAATTGACTTTATGAAAGTGATTGACGCCCTTAAATAGCATGTAAAAAATGCCCTTATAGAAATGGATGAGAAGTATAACAGAAAGTTTGAAGAATTGAGTAAATCAGTGAATGATACCCTAGGAAACCAAGGAAAAACAATCAAACAGATAATGGAAACAGTTCAAGTCTTGAAAACTGAATTGGAGGCAAAGAAGAAAAACAAACAGAAGGCTGGCTGGACATGGAAAATCTAGGTAAATGAATAGAGTCTAGAGAAACAAGCATAACCAACAGAATACAAGAGATAGAAGAAAGAATCTCAGATTCTGAAGATACCATAGAGAAAATAAACATGATGATCAAAGAAAACAGCAAGGCCAACAAACTCTCATCACAAAACATTCAGGAAATCTGGGACACAATAAAAAGACCAAACCTAAGAATAATAGGGATAGAAGAAGGAGAAGAAGTACAGCTCAATGGTCCAGAAAATATATTTAATAAAATTATAGAAGAAAACTTTCCCAACCTTAAGAAAGATATTCCTTTGAAGGTCCAAGAAGCATACAGAACACCAAATCGACTGGATCAAAAAAAAAACATCTCCTCGTCATATAATAATCAAAACACAAAACATACAGAATAAAGAAAGAATATTAAGAGCTGCAAAGGAAAAAGGTCAAGTTACCTATAAAGGTAAACCTATCAGACTTACACCTGATTTCTCTATGGAAACCATGAAAGCCAGAAGGTCCTGGATAGATATACTGCAGAAACTACGAGACCATGGATGCAAGCCCAGACTACTATACCCAGCCAAGCTTTCGTTCACTATAAATGGAGAAAACAAAGTTTTCCAGGATAAAAACAAATTTAAACAATACGTAGCCACAAATCCAGCCCTTCAGAAAGTAATTGAAGGAAAATCACAAACCAAGGAGTCCAACAATGCCCACAATAACTCAGACATCTAAAGACCCTTCACCAGCACAACTTGAAGAAGGGAAACACACAAACTCTACTACCAAAGAAAAGAAAGAAAGAAAGGAAAAATGACCGGAGTTAACAACCACTGGTCATTAATATCACTTAATATCAATGGACTCAACTCACCTATAAAGAGGCACAGGCTAAGAGATTGGATACGAAAACAGGATCCAACATTCTGCTGCTTACAAGAAACACACCTCAACCACAAAGACAGACATCTACTCAGAGTAAAGGGCTGGGAAAAGGTTTATCAAGCAAACGGACCTAAGAAACAAGCAGGTGTGGCCATACTAATTTCTAAGAAAGTTGACTTCAAACTAAAATCAATCAAAAGAGATGGAGATGGACATTTTTTACTCATAACAGGAACAATTCACCAGGATGAAATCTCAATCCTGAATATATATGCCCCTAATATAAAAGCACCCACTTATGTAAAAGAAACGTTACTAAAACTCAAGGCAGTCATCAAACCACACACACTAATAGTAGGAGATTTCAACACTCCTCTCTCACCAATGGACAGGTCAATCAAACAGAAACCTAACAGAGAAATAAGAGGATTAAGGGAGGTAATGAATCAAATGGACTTAACAGACATCTATAGAACATTCCACCCAAATAGGAAAGAATATACCTTCTTCTCTGCAGCTCATGGAACCTTCTCGAAAATAGACCACATACTCGGTAACAAAGCAAACTTACACAGTTACAAAAAAATATCGGTAACCACCTGTGTCTTATCAGATCACCATGGATTAAAGTTAGAATTCAACAACAATGCTATCCCCAGAAAGCCTATGAACTCATGGAAACTGGACAGTCAACTACTGAACCTCACCTGGATCAAGGAAGAAATAAAGAAAGAAATTAAAGTCTTTCTTGAATTCAATGAAAACGAAGACTCAACATACTCAAACCTATGGGACACTATGAAAGCAGTGCTAAGAGGAAAATTCATAGCATTAAGTGCCCACTTAAAGAAAACGGAGAAAGCACACATTGGAGACTTAATAGCCCACCTGAAAGCTTTAGAAAAAAAAGAAGCAGACTCACCTAGGAGAAGTAGAAGACTGGAAATAATCAAATTGAGGGCTGAAATCAACAAAATAGAAACACAGAAAAAAATCCAAAGAATCCATGAAACAAAAAGCTGGTTCATGGAGAAAATCAATAAGATTGATAAACCCCTATCCAAACTAATCAAACGGCAGAGAGAGAATACGCAAATTAACAAAATCAGAAACGAAAAGGGAGACATAACCACAGACTCAGAGGAAATTCAGAGAATCATTAGATCTTACTACAAAAATCTGTATGCCACAAAATTGGAAAATGTTATAGAAATGGACACTTTTTTAGATAAGTACCATATACCAAAGTTAAACCAGGACCAGGTGAACAATCTAAATAGACCTGTTAGTCGCGAAGAATTAGAAGTTGTTATAAAAAACCTCCCCACCAAAAAAAGCCCAGGTCCAGATGGCTTCAATGCAGAATTCTACCAGAACTTCCAAGAAGACCTAATACCTATACTCCTTAATGTATTTCACAATATTGAAACAGAGAAGTCATTGCCAAATTCCTTTTATGAAGCTGAAGTTACTCTGATAGCAAAACCACACAAAGAGACAACCAAGAAAGAGAACTACAGGCCAATCTCACTCATGAACATCGACGCAAAAATACTCAATAAAATACTGGCAAACCGAATCCAAGAACACATCAGAAAAATTATCCATTATGATCAAGTAGGCTTCATCCCAGAGATGCAGGGCTGGTTCAACATACGAAAATCTATCAATGTAATCCATCATATAAATAAACTGAAAGAAAAAAACCATATGATCATTTCATTAGATGCTGAAAAAGCATTTGACAAAATTCAACATCCCTTTATGATAAAGGTCTTAGAGAGATTAGGAATACAAGGGTCGTTCCTAACTATAATAAAAGCTATTTATAGCAAGCCGTCAGCTAACATCAAATTAAATGGAGAGAAACTCAAAGCTATACCACTAAAATCAGGAACACGACAAGGTTGTCCACTCTCTCCATACCTCTTTAATATAGTGCTTGAAATTCTAGCAATAGCAATAAGACAACATAAGGGGATCAAAGGGATTCAAATCGGAAAGGAAGAAGTTAAACTTTCATTATTTGCAGACGATATAATAGTGTACATAAGCGACCCCAAAAACTCCAGCAAAGAACTCCTTCAGCTGATAAACACCTTTAGTAGCGTTGCAGGATACAAGATCAATTCCAAAAAATCAGTTGCCCTCCTATACACAAAGGATAAGGAAGCAGAGATGGAAATCAGAGAAGCATCACCCTTCACGATAGCCACAAATAGCATAAAATATCTTGGGGTAACTCTAACCAAGGAAGTAAAGGATCTATTTGACAAGAACTTTAAGTCAATGAAGAAAGAAATTGAGGAGGATACCAGAAAATGGAAGGATCTCCCTTGCTCTTGGATAGGGAGGATCAACATAGTAAAAATGGCAATTCTACCAAGGGCAATTTATAGATTCAATGCAATCCCCATCAAAATCCCATCAAAATTCTTCACAGATCTTGAGAGGACAATAATCAACTTTATATGGAGAAACGAAAAACCCAGGATAGCCAAAACAATCTTATATAATAAAGGATCGTCTGGAGGCATTACCATCCCTGACCTCAAACTCTATTACAGAGCCTCAGTATTGAAAACAGTTTGGTATTGGCATAAAAACAGAGAAGTCGACCAATGGAACCGAGTAGAAGACCCTGATTTTAACCCACAAACTTATGAACACCTAATTTTTGATAAAGGAGCTAAAAGTATTCAATGGAAAAAAGAGAGCATCTTCAACAAATGGTGCTGGCAGAACTGGTTGTCAACGTGTAGAAGAATGAAAATAGATCCATATCTATCACCATGCACAAAACTCAAGTCCAAATGGATTAAAGACCTCAATATTAGTCTGAACACACTGAACCTGATAGAAGAAAAAGTTGGAAGTACTCTACAACATATGGGTACAGGAGATCACTTCCTACGTTTATCCCCAGCAGCACAGACATTAAGGGCATCATTGAATAAATGGGACCTCCTGAAACTGAGTAGCTTCTGTAAAGCAAAGGACACTGTCACTAAGACAAAAAGGCAACCCACTGACTGGGAGAAGATCTTCACCAACCCTGCAACAGACAAAGGTCTGATCACCAAAATATATAGAGAACTCAAGAAACTAAACTTTAAAATGCTAATGAACCCAATAAAAAAATGGGGCACTGATCTGAACAGAGAATTCTCAACAGAAGAAATTCAAATGGCCAAAAGACACCTAAGGTCATGCTCAACCTCCTTAGCGATAAGGGAAATGCAAATTAAAACAACTTTGAGATACCATCTTACACCTGTCAGAATGGCTAAAATCAAGAACACCAATGATAGCCTTTGCTGGAGAGGTTGTGGAGAGAGAGGCACACTCATTCATTGCTGGTGGGAATGCAAACTTGTGCAACCACTTTGGAAATCAGTGTGGCGATTTCTCAGGAAATTTGGGATCAACCTACCCCAAGATCCAGTAATACCACTATTGGGAATATACCCAAGAGATGCCACATCAAATGACAAAAGTATCTGTTCAACTATGTTCATAGCAGCATTGTTTGTAATAGCCAAAACCTGGAAACAACCTAGATGCCCTTCAATGGAGGAATGGATGAAGAAAGTGTGGAATATATACATATTAGAGTACTACTCAGCAGTAAAAAACAATGACTTCTCGAATTTTGCGTGCAAATGGATGGAAATAGAAAACACTATCCTGAGTGAGGTATCCCAGACTCAAAAAGAGGAACATGGGATGTACTCACTCATAATCGGTTTCTAGCCATAAAATAAAAGACATTAAGCATATAATGTGTGATCCTATAGAAGCTAAATAAGAAAGTGAACCCAAAGAAAATCATATAGTCATCCGCATGGAGAGGGGGAAGTAGACAAGATTCCAGGGCAAAAACTGGGAACTTGCGGGTGAGGTGGCATGGGGCAAAGGGGAAATGGGATGAGAAATATGAGAAGGGGAGGATGGGAGGAGCTCGGAGGATTGGGATGGTTGGGATATAGGAAGGATGGATACGGGAGCAGCGAAGTATATATCCTATCTAAGGGAGCCATCTTAGGGTTGGCAAGAGACTTGACTCTTGAGGGGTTCACAGGTGTCCAGGAATATGTCCCCAGCTGGTACCCTGGGCAACTAAGGAGAGGGAACCTGAAATGACCCTATCCTATACTGATGAATATCTTGCATATCACCTTAGAACCTTCATCTGGCGATGGATCGAGGTAGAGACAGAGTCTCAATTTGGAGCAACGGTCTGAGCTCTTAAGGTCCAAATGAGGAGCAGAAGGAGGGAGAACATGAGCAAAAAATCAGGACCACGAGGGATGCACCCACCCACTGTGACAGTGGAACTGATTTATTGGGAGCCCACCAAGGCCAGCTGGTCTGGGACTGAATAAGCATGGGTTGATTCTGGACTCTCTGAGCATGGCGGTCAATGAAGACTGATGAGAAGCCAAGGACAATGGCACTAGGTTTCGATCCTAATACATGAACTGGCTTTGTGGGAGCTTAGCCTGTTAGGACGCTCACCTTTCTGGACGTAGATAGAAGGACCTTGGTCTTCCCGCAGGGCAGGGAATTTGGACTGCTCTTCAGTATCGAGAGGGAGGGGGAATGGAGTGGGGGGAGGAGAAGAGGAGTGGGGATAGGGGGAGGGAAGTGGGGGGAGGGCAATATTTGGGAGGAGGGGAGGGAAATGGGAAATGGGGAGCAGGTGGAAATTTTAATTAAAAAAGAAGAAAAATAAATAAATAAGTAAAAAAAAAAAATAAAAAAATAAAAAAAATAAAAAGACCAAACCTAAGAATAATAGGAGAAGAAGAAGGGGAAGAAGCGCATCTCAACGGTCCAGAAAATATATTTAATAAAATTATAGAAGAAAACTTTCCCAACCTAAAGAAAGATATACCTACGAAGGTTCAAGAAGCATACAGAACATCGAATAGGCTGGACCAAAAAAAAAAAAAAAAACATCCCCTCGCCATATAATAATCAAAACACAAAGCATACAGAACAAAGAAAGAATATTAAGAGCTGCAAAGGAAAAAGGCCAAGTTACTTATAAAGGTAAACCTATCAGACTTACACCTGACTTCTCTATGGAAACCATGAAAGCCAGAAGGCCCTGGTTAGATGTACTGCAGAAACTAAGAGACTGTAGATGCAAGCCCAGACTACTATACCCAGCCAAACTTTCGTTCACTATAAATGGAGAAAACAAAATTTTCCAGGATAAAAACAAATTTAAACAATACGTAGCCACAAATCCAGCCTTACAGAAAGTGATAGAAGGAAAATCACTAACCAAGGAGTCCAACTATGACCACAATATCGCAGACAACTAGAGACCCTTCACCAGCACAACACAAAGAAGGGAAACACACAAAATTTACTACTAAAAAAATGACCGGAGTTAACAACCACTGGTCATTAATATCACGTAATGTCAATGGACTCAACTCACCTATAAAAAGGCACAGACTAAGAGATTGGATACGAAACAGGATCCAACATTCTGCTGTTTACAAGAAACACACCTCAACGACAAAGACAGGCACCTACTCAGAGTAAAGGGTTGGGATAAGGCTTATCAAGTTAATGGACCTAAGAAACAAGCAGGTGTGGCCATACTAATTTCTAACAAAGTTGACTTCAAACTTAAATCAATCAGAAGAGATGGAGAGGGACATTTTCTACACAGGAACAATTCATCAGGATGAAGTCTCAATCCTGAATATCTATGCCCCTAATATAAAAACACCCATGTACACAAAGACTCAACCAAGAAAGAGAATTACAGGCCAATCTCAATCATGAACATCGACGCAAAAATCCTCAACAAAATACTGGCAAACCGAATCCAAGAACACATTAGAAAAATTATCCATTATGATCAAGTAGGCTTCATCCCAGAGTTGCAGGGCTGGTTTAACATACGCAAATCTATCAATGTAATCCATCATATAAATAAACTGAAAGAATAAACCATATGATAGTTTCATTAGATGCTGAAAAAGCATTTGACAAAATTCAACATCCCTTTATGATAAAAGTCTTGGAGAGATTAGGGATACAAGGGCCATACCTAAATATAATTAAAGGTATTTACAGCAAGCCGACAGCTAACATCAAATTAAATGGAGAGAAACTTAAAGCCATCCCACTAAAATCAGGAACATGCCAAGGCTGTCCACTCTCCCCATACCTCTTCAATATAGTTCTTGAAGTCTTAGCAATAGCAATAAGACAACATAAGGGGATAAAGGAGATTCAAATTGGAAAGGAAGAAGTTAAACTTGCGTTATTTGCAGATGATATGATAGTGTACTTAAGCGACCCCAAAAACTCCACCAAAGAACTTCTACAGCTGATAAATACCTTTAGTAATGTGACAGGATACAAGATCAACTCCAAAAAATCAGTCGCCCTCTTATACACAAAGGATATGGAAGCAGAGAGAGAAATAAGACAATCATCACCTTTCACGATAGCCACAAACAGCATAAAATATCTTGGGGTAACTCTAACCAAGGAAGTGAAGGATCTATTTGAAAAGAACTTTAAGTCTTTGAAGAAAGAAATTGAAGAGGATTCCAGAAAATGGAAGGATCTCCCTTGCTCTTGGATTGGGAGGTTCAACATAGTAAAAATGGCAATTCTACCAAAGTCAATCTATAGATTCAATGCAATCCCCATCAAGGTCCCATCAAATTTCTTCACAGATCTTGAGAGGACAATAATCAACTTTATATGGAAAAACAAAAAACCCAGGATAGCCAAAACAATCTTATACAATAAAGGAACTTCTGGAGGCATTACCATCCCTGACTTCAAAATCTATTACAGAGCTACAGTAATGAAAACAGCGTGGTACTGGCATAAAAACAGAGAAGTCGACCAATGGAATCATATAGAAGACCCGGATTTTAACCCACAAACCTATGAACACCTCATTTTCGATAAAGGAGCTAAAAGTGTACAATGGAAGAAAGAAAGCATCTTCAACAAATGGTGCTGGCACAACTGGATGTCAACCTGCAGAAGAATGAAAATAGACCCATATCTATCACCATGCACAAAACTCAAGTCCAAATGGATAAAAGACCTCAATATCAATCTGAACACACTCAACCTGATAGAAGAGAAAATGGGAAGTACCCTACAACATATGGGCACAGGAGATCGCTTCCTATGTATAATCCCAGCAGCACAGACATTAAGGGCAACATTGAATAAATGGGACCTCCTGAAACTGAGAAGCTTCTGTAAAGCAAAGGACACTGTCACTAAGACAAAAAGGCAGCCTACTGACTGGGAGAAGATCTTCACCAACCCCGCAACAGACAAAGGTCTGATCTCCAAAATATATAAAGAACTCAAGAAACTAGACGTTAAAATGATAATTAACCCAATTAAAAAATGGGGCACTGAACTGAACAGAGAATTCTCTACAGAAGAAGTTCAAATGGCCAAAAGATACTTAAGGTCATGCTCAACCTCCTTAGCGATCAGAGAAATGCAAATCAAAACAACTTTGAGATATCATCTTACACCTGTCAGAATGGCTAAAATCAAAAACACCAAAGATAGCTGGAGAGGTTGTGGAGAAAGGGGTACCCTCATCCATTGCTGGTGCGACTGCAAACTTGTGCAACCACTTTGGAAATCAGTGTGGCGGTTTCTCAGAAAAATTGGGATCAACCTACCCATGGACCCAGCAATTCCACTCCTGGGAATATACCCAAGAGATTCCTTATCATATGACAAAAGCATTTGTTCAACTATGTTCATAGCAGCATTATTTGTAATAGCCAGAACCTGGAGGCATCCTAGGTGTCCTTCAATGGAAGAATGGATGAAGAAAGTGTGGAATATATACACATTAGAGTACTACTCTGCAGTAAAAAGCAGTGACTTCTCGAATTTTGCATGCAAATGGATGGAAATAGAAAATACTATCCTGAGTGAGGTAACCCCGACCCAAAAAGAAGATCATGGGATGTACTCACTCTTAATTGGTTTCTAGCCTTGGATAGGAGGCCTCTGAGTCTATAATACGTGGTCCTAAAGAAGCTAAACAAGAGGGCAAACCCAAGGAAAAACATATAGTCATCCTCCTGGCTATGGGAAGTAGACAAGAGTGCCGGGCAAAAAATTGGAATCTTGGGGGTAGGGTGGGATGGGTATAAGGGGAGATGGAGAAAGAAAAGTGTGAAGGAGAGGATGAGGGGAACTTGGGGAAACGGGATGATTGGGGATATAGGAAGGTTGGATAGGGGAGCAGGGAAACTCATATCTTAGTTAAGGGAACCATCTAAGGGTTGTCAAGAGACTTGAACTTGGGGTGGCTACCAGATGCCCAGGGCAATGTTCCCAGTTAGTCCCTTGGGCACGTGAGGATAGGGAACCTGAAATGAACCTATCCTATAGCCATACTGATGAATATCTTACATATCACCATAGAACCTTCATCTAGCGATGGATGGAGATAGAGACAGAGACCCACACTGGAGCACCGGACTGAGATCCCAAGGTCCTAATGAGGAGCAGAATGAGGGAGAACATGTACAACGAAGTCAGGACCACGAGGGGTGCACCCACCCACTGAGACAGTGGGACCGATCTATTGGGAGCTCACCAAGGCCAGCTGGACTGTGACTGAAAAAGCATGGGATAAAACCGGACTCTCTGAACATGGCGGACAATGAGAGCTGACAAGAGGCCAAGGACAATGGCACAGGGTGTTGATCCTACTTCAGGTTCTGGCTTTGTGGGAGCCTAGACAGTTTGGATGTTCAACTTCCTAGATCTGGATGGAGGGGGAGGACCTTGGACTTTCCACAGGGCAGGGAACCCTGACTGCTCCTGGGACTGGAGAGGGAGGAGAAGAGGAGTGGGAGGGAGGGGGAGAGGGACGGGAGGAGGGGGAGGGAAATGGGAGACGGGGAGGAGGCTGAAAATTTTTTTCAATAAAAAAAATAAATAAATAAATAAAAATAAAAAAGAATAAAAGAAAAAAAAGAATAAATGTGAAAATTTCATTCATAATAAAAAACATTGGGGCTGGTGAAATGACTCGGAGTAAAGAAAAGTATTCTAGTGTACTTAAGCCCTGTGTTTGAACCCTGGGACCCATATGACACAGAGAGAGAACCAATACCTGCAAGGTGTTCTCCTGGTCTACACAAACACACACACACACGTTATGAGACAATGTTTTAACAATAAAAATGTGCTCTTAACAATATTCTTTACAGGTGACTTCACTGATTTGACAAAGACGTGGACTTGTTGACACCCCCCGCCCTGCCACCACCACCACCCAAACTGTTCTGCAATTACATGGTGCTCTGCATCTTGCCTTTTGCAAGCAGGTACAGTCCAGCTCACTCCGTTGGCTTTGAAGGCACTCTGTCTGTAGCCAAACACAATGACAGGTCAGCAAGAACAAGCAGATGCTGGGCTGATTGCTTACAACTGTTAAGACAAAGCTTTTTAAATCTGCTGAGGCGACTTTCTCCAGAGTTACCTTTCCTTTCTGTTCCTGGTGTTCAGGGGTAAGTCAAGGCAGCCCCCAGGAAAACTTGGGTCTGTTAGCAATGGCCTTTAAGTGTTTCTTTAAACTTGGTGCTGGATCAACTCCAGAAGACCAACCCTGGAGTGCACAAAGGATTTGTGTCTGGCAAGGAGAGTTACAGATGTGCACCCTCTGGTGGCGTCAGAGGTGCAAGACAAGAGTAAATTTTTAGGAGCATTACAGATGTGCGCTCTCTGGTGGCTTCAGAGTTGCAGGACAAGAGTAACAATTGGGACTGAATAAGCATGGGTTGAAACTGGACTCTCTGAACATGGCGGACAATGAAGGCTGATGAGAAGCCAAGGACAATGGCACTAGGTTTCGATCCTAATACATGAACTGGCTTTGTGGGAGCTTAGCCTGTTTGGACGATCACCTTCCCGGACCTAGATAGAAGTGGGAGGACCTTGGTCTTCCTGCAGGGCAGGGAATTTGTACTGCTCTTCAGTATCGAGAAGGATGGGGAATGGAGTGGGGGGAGGAGAAGAGGAGTGGGGAGAGGGAAAGGGGAATGGGGGGAGGGGCAATATTTGGGAGGAGGGGGAGGGAAATGGGGAACGGGGACAGGTGAAATTTTAATTAAAAAAGAATAAAAATAATTAAAAAAAATAAAAAATAAAGTCAACACACTGGTGGGTAGAAACCATTCTGCCCAGGCTGTGATTATCTGATGAGGTGTGGAGAAGGGGCGCTGAAAATGTTCTCAGTTGAAATACAGAAATAAAAATTCATACCTCTGGGACTACACTTACACAAGGATTAAAGGCAGCATTAGCTTGTGACATTTTCTAAATCATAAACAATACTTGTTTCCCTCTTTCTCATATTTCAAACCACCGTGTAGAAAACACCCTCACTTTGGAAATTATAAAAATTATCAGGTCATTTAGGCTATGTTGACAATGAAAAGGAGACAGGGAGTGGAATTCATGTAAAATCATGACCCCCAAATTGAGCTATTATGGAAAAATTGTTTGAACAACTGAAACTTCAACCCAAATAGATTGTTCTGTTATCTCATCATCCCTGTATGGACATGATCAAGTCCCTCAGCCTTGGGGATTATTTAGAAAGGTCTGTAGGATATAATCAAAACTGAAAGAGGCTCGACGGCACCTTCTTATGGTTTGCTAGCAGCTTCTTTTTCTTTCTTTTTCCCCTGTAATCACTACAATCAACTTGGATTTTTTTTTACTTTATTAATACTAGGAATCAAAATTTCCACTTCCTCCTCTCCTCCCACTTCTCTCCCAGTTCCCCACTAACCCTTCTTCCTCCCCTCGAGTCCTAAGAGAGTTTAAGGTACCCTGCCCTGTGGGAAGTCCAAGGCACTCCACCTTCCATCCAGGCTTAGGAAGGTGTGCATCCAAATACTAGGATCCCAAAAAGCCAGTCCATGCAGTAGACACAAATCCCAGTGCCATTATCATTGGCTTCTCAGCCTGCACCAATTGTCAACCACATTCAGAGGGTCCAGTTTGATCCCATGCTCGTTCAGTCCCAGTCCAGCTGGCTTTGGTGAACTCCCATTAGCTCAGGCACACTGTCTCAGTGGGTGGACCAACCCCTCGCAGTCTTGACTTCCTTGCTCATATTCTCCCTCCTTCTGCTCTTCAACTGGACTATGGGAAGCAATTCCAGTACTCCCATGTGGTTCTCTGTTTCTATCTCCAACTGTCACCGGATGAAGGTTCTATGGCGACATTAAAGATAGTCATCAGTCTGGCTATGGGACAAGGTCAGTTCAGGCACACTCTCCTCTGCTGCCCAGGGTCCTAGCTGGGGACATCCCAGTAGACATCTGGGACCCCCCTCTAGAGTAAAACCTCTTGTCAACCCCACAATGCCTCCCTTAATTAAGATATCTTCTTCCCTGCTCCCATATCTGTCCTTCCTCCATCTCAACCATCCCATTCTCCCAGGCTCTCCCCAACCCTTCCTTTCTCCCTCTCTCACCCATCTCCACTTCCCCCACCCCACACCCACACCCATGCTCCCAACTTTTGCCTAGTGATCTTGTCTGCTTCAAATTTCCAAGAGGATCTATATATGTTTTTGTTTGGTTTCATCTTATTACTTAGGTTTTCTAGGATTGTGAATCATAGGCTCAGTGTCCTTTGTTTATGGCTAGAATTAACTAATGAGTGAGTACAAACCATATTCATCTTTTTGGGTCTGGATTACCTCGCTCAGGATGGTGTTTTCTACTTCCATCCATTTGCATGCAAAATTCAAGATGTCATTGATTTTTACTGCTGAGTAGAACTCTAATGTGTATATGTGCCACACTTTCTTTATCCATTCTTCCAGGTTCTGGCTATTACAAATAATGCTGCTATGAACATAGTTGAACAAATGTGTGTAGTATGATTGGGCATGTCTTGGGTATATTTCCAAGATTGGTATTGCTGGGTCCTGAGGTAGGTTGATTCTCAATATTCTGAGAAACCACCACACTGATCTCCAAGTGGTTGCACAAGTTTGCATTCACACTAGCAATGGATGAGTGTTCCCCTTACTTAACATCCTCTCCACCATAGGTTATCATTGGTGTTTTTTATTTTAGCCATTCTGTCAGGTGTAAGATGGTATCTTTTTTATAATTCTTTATTTTTTTTCCATTCAAAAATTTACACTTTCTCCCCTCCTCCCACTCCCCTCCCGCTCCCCCACTCATCCTCCTCTCTCCCCTTCCCTCCTTAAGAGAGGGCAGGGAACCCTACCTGTGGGAAGTCTAAGGCCTTTCCCCCACATCCAGGCCTAGGAAGCTTTGCGTCCAAATAGACTAGGGTCTCAAAAAGTCAGTACATGCAGTAGAAACAGGTCCTAGTGCCTTTATCAATGGGTTCTCAATGAGCCCCATTGTCAGCCACATTCAGGGAGTCTGGTTTGATCAGAAGCTCCTTCAGTCCCAGTCCAACTGGATTTGGTGAGCTCCCATTAGAACAGGCACACTGTCTCAGTTGGTGGACCAACCCCTTGCAGTCCTGACTTCCTTGCTCATCTTCTCCCTCCTTCTGCTCTTCAACTGGACCTTGAGAGCCCAGTCCGTTGCTCTGATGAGGGTCTCTCTCTCCATCCATTGCCAGACAAAGATTCTATGGTGATATTCAAGATAATCATCAGTGTGATAGTGGGGCAAGGACAGTTCAGGCACCCTCTCCTCTGCTGCCCAAGGACCTAGCTGGGGACATCCCTGTGGACACCTGGGATCCTCTCTAGAGGCAAGTCTCTTGTCAACGTTAAAATGGCTCCCTTAATGTGGATATCTTCTTCCCTGCTCCTATATTTGCCCTTCCTCCATCTCCACCCTCCCACTCCCCAAGCTC